>NW_010428380.1:0-28370 GCF_000710305.1 Buceros rhinoceros silvestris | reverse complement strand
GAAAGAAGTCAGTTCTTGAAATTTTTTTTTTGTCTTCTTCAGGTTCATAAGAAAAATACGTCTACAGCAAAGATTTGAGATGGTTCAGTGACACAAATAGAACTTAGACCAATATTGTAAGTCTGCTGTGACATAAGAACATTCATAGCCTGTTTATAGAAATTTTCCACAAAGCCCAGAACTTTATCTCTAGGAAGTGGACATACACAGACAGATGTCTGGCGAAGAGCAAGAACAGGTGAAACATGTACTTTTCAGGCTGCCTATACTAATGTCTAGTCTGTTTTGTGATCTACAATGCATCTTTACAAGCACCTGTTTGCTTTAAAACCTGCGTGCACAGTGGTAAGGAGTTCCACAGGTCTGCTCTACCCACTGCACTGAGAACCACCCTCTATATTTGTTTTGTACCAGCCTCATGGCAACTTCATAGGGTGGATGCTACTTCAGCTTGGGCTACAGTCAATCCATGTTTCTGTTTTCTTTGTCATTGAGGATTTCATAGACTTCAACTATATCCCCCCATATTATCCTTCCAAGGCTGAAAAGTCCTTTCTTATTAGAGAAGCCGCTGACTACTTTGACAAGTCTCACTGCCCTTGTCTGAATCTTTCCCAGTTCTAACATGTTCTTTTTGGGGTGATGGAACCAGAACAGCATATGTTATTCAAAGTATGAACAAACCATCAGCGAAGAAAATGCTATAATTAGGGAGCAGAATAGCAATTGACTGGATTAGGAAACTTGCGTTAGTTTCTGTGATAATCTCACAAAAGCTGGACAGGGCATTTCTCTGTTTGTTCATGAAACGTGTAAGTAATTTGTGTTCCTATGTGCCTGCCATGCAACACTTCTTTCCAAAACTCAGATTATACAATAACAGGTTTCATATCAGTGTTGCAGAGAACACTCCTCAGGTTGAGATCTTTATAGACCTGAATGGGTGTTGGGCCCTTTGATGTGCTAGAGTGCATGCCGTTGGTTGTTGTTGTCAGTACTTCTGTGAAGACCAAGCATTCAATTCCCCTTGTTCCCACAATGCTGGGAAGGTTTCATAACACACAAGAGGCAATAAGCAAGACGTAGGCTGAAGTTTTAGCTGAAAGAACATAAACACTTGTCAAAAAATGTATCAAATACATGCAAATAAGTTCTGAGCTTTTCTTTCTGGGGTAAGTGCCTTGGATGTTTGAAGGGTATTATTTCTGGTTTGGTTTGCTGCCCTCTGTCTAATCCAGTTTTTAAGTGATGCTGTGTTTCCTTGATCACTAATACTTAATCTTTCCAGTATAGGATCATTTACTATGATATGCTTGATCTTGACTAGGAATAGCGAGATAATACCCTCACATCTTAATTAACCACAGTTCACGATGCAGAGTTTATGCTGACCTTCTGCTTTCATGTCAGCTCTGGGAGGATGGGCAACATGTGACTCAATAAAAATACCAATACAGGAATAAAAAATCTGAATTGGCAAAGTTTGATTTAGCAGTAGAAGCCCTAGAGACAGAGCTACTGAATAAAGATGCAGACGCCTGGACACCCGGAGAAAGCTGCTGTTGACTCATGCTAACAATTAAATAGAGAAGTAGTGTATGTGTTCTGTAAAGCTCAAAGTTTGTTCTACATTATGAATTTGCCAATGAAACTTCATGTTGAATAAGAATGAAATTTCTGGGCCAGATCCGTCTAGTCCTTATCTTGTCTCCGATAGCAACAGCAGTGGCAATGTAAGGCAGGATAGAAGATTAAGGTAGAGATATAGTTCCTGACTCAAAGGTAGTGTATTTGAGTTTAAAAGAGAGCGATATGGATGGCAGGTTGAGAAGTAAGCTCTTCATTCAACATGCCTCATCTGCGTTGGAGATAGGCTGTGCTTGTCATGGTCTTCAAAGTACTGCACTGACAGTACTGTGCACGTGACCAAGGATCATAATGTCTGCAGTACTAGTATCCTTCTTCCGGACAGAAGATAAAACTGACCCAAAGAAGTCAAATATAATTGCTTATGTTTCTGAGGCTTGAATTGTGACTTTATCTTGAAATGCTAAGGGACTGCATTAAGCCTGTTGTAGAAATCATTCTTACAAAAGCTTAGCTGACTGCTCTGCCTTGTTCTGTTGATACTAGGATAAAACAAGTAAAGGTTTAATAAGGATTCCAAGCAGGTAGCCCTCACTATTTATTTTACATGAATGGTTATGTCTGTTTAGCTATTCATTACCTTGCCCTTTGGTACAATTGCTAGCTAAAAACTAAATCATTACAATTTTTATTAAAACAAGTGTACTTGGTGCTGTATTGATGAGCAACAGACTAAATCCATGGTGGAAAAGAATTACAGCTGGGGCCAGAGGGGGTTTAGGAGATCAACATAACATTTTTTGGTGGAAGAGAATGGTAGTTTAATAAAATATAAAACAGGATTAATGTTGTAGATGACCTTAAAATACTGAATAGTAAAGAGCTAATAGCAAATAGCCAAGAGTGGCAATTATACATACATGTATAGTTGTAACTGGCTAATGGTGAGTGCCCATGTTTAAAAAAAACAATCAAAATGCTAAATGCTTGTGTTTGTATAGTTTGATGTGAATGTTAACTTACCAGAGAAACAAATAATCTCAACTATTTCTCCTGTTCTTTATACTTAAACTGGTTTTGGAAAGAGAAATTCATTAAAGCGAATTTCAGTATTGAACTATGGTGTTAGGACCTCCTGGGCAGGCTTGATAGTCTCTTAGGTTGGCTTTCCATCTCATGCAAATTGCATCTCTTTCAGTTCCAGAATCCCCCTTGTGCACTGGGGATGGCCATGTAGCAGGACATGTTCTGCTGGAAGCAGTCCTTAACCTGCTCAGTGTGCGTAGTGCTGCCCTAAGCTTCCAAAACCAGCAGGTATTTTCTTTGGTAATGTGTTCTTGAAGACTGTTAGCTGATATTGGGGAATGCAGTCTGCCTCCTGCAGGTTCTCCCAGAACTTTGAGGGCAATAAACTATTTTTTTTCCCCAAGACCTCACTCATTACTTTTATAAATGCTCCTTTTAAAAGCATTTCTCATGTGTTTTAGTTCAACTGAGATGTGTAATAGGTCCTTGCCTTAGCCTCTTGTAGTAACCTTTTCCTTTAATTTACAGCTACGCTGAACAAAATTCAGAAGATAATGCTGATTTGCTTACACCTGGTGTCAAAAATGAGGCATTATAAGAATGTGTGGCTGAACTAGCATTCACCTTCTGTTATTATTGAGTTTTAGGCTATGTACACTGAAATGGCACTTCAATGACTTTTCCTAGAGTTTAAAAAAACCCTATGTAATGCATTTTTAGTATTATGGCATATTTTCTAGTGATGTTCATTTCGTCTGTCAAGTGACAGTTAGTCTCTCAGCTTTTCCCCTGGAGTGTGTTCCATTATTTGTACCATTTTATATGGGTTTTGTTTCAAAACAATTCACAGCTCTATTCTTGTGGTAGAAAAAGAAAAATTAAAATATGTGCTTTGTGTACCGTTTGGGTTGTGGTAAGACTTGTCTTAGCTTCTGTGAGAGTTTTTTGACTGTCCTTCAGGAAAACTCAGTATCCTGCACACCTTTACGTGAACAAAGTCTTACTGTGCCAGAGTGTCATCACTGCTGACAACGTGATTTTCATTCTGCAGCTTTGGGGATGTCTTAAACATAAATTTACAGTACCCAAGGGCTACTCCATGGATGGGCAGATAAAAATTGATGACCTGGTATTAGGCTTTTTGTTTTTCTTTGGGAAGCTGTGATGAGAGAGCAGTGTGTGTCAGAGCTGCTCATGATAGTTTGAATTGCAGAGGAGAGGTACTGCAGCATCTTAATTTATCCAGAGTTTATTAGGAGCTGTTGGTTTTCTGTCTCAGCATGCTCTTGTGTTGCAGTAGGGATGTGTCAGTTAAGAGCATAGCATCTTCCACATAAATGGGATAAATCCTTTATCTGACTGGAGATGGTAAGAACCAACCAAAAATATATCACTTACAGTTTCTCTGTGCAGCTGAAAGCAGGACATTAGCTTTCAATGGGGAATTACTCATTTCTAGAAATTCATTAATTCTCTTTTACCCCCCTATAAATTTCTACAGAACTTTATAAAAAACTGGAGGTTAATGTCCCAATGCAGCAGCATACTGAAGTACTTGCTAAGTTTAAGCAGATATGCAGTCCTTTTGAAATCTGAAGATTAAACCCTGGCACCAGCGGAGTGAGTAGCAGACTTCCATTGAGCTAGGATTCAATTTAATTCCATAATTAAATGACCCTGCTCTTCAGAAAAAGTATTAGAAAGATAAATGTTCAGTAATTGCTTTGAATGTTTTCAGGGAAATCTGTTTGCTTAGGATAAAGCTTTTTCATGACGGCGAAATAACTACTTTTGTGAATTCGAACTGCAAGGTATTAATTTGAAGGTGTGGTAGTACATTTGTGGACTATTGTCTCTAGTCAGTGATATTGGACTCCCTTGTGGTGAATCAGTTTCCTTCATTTGCTCACTTCTGTGTCTCAAACTGTTGAAATCAAAGATGACAAAAGACATCTAAAATACTTCTTCAAAATCAACTCTTAAAATAACATTTTAGTTTTTTACTTTCAGAGCTGAATATAAATATTTAGAAGAGAAAACCCTGGGAAAGAATCTCTTGTGATCAATTTCCTTCTTATTCCTTCTGAACTAATTGGCCTAAAGCCAAAGTCCTCTATATTTTCCATTAAGAAGAAGAAAAGGAACTTTTTTTTTCTGCTTCAAGGAGGAAAAACCCCATGATTTGACAGCCTCTATTTAAATAAATAATGGTATTTACGACTTTTGAACTGGGGAATTACTTTGCATTTGTAGAGCTAGCCTTAAAGATTTGCCCATGTTTTCTGAATGGTGATTTGTGTGTTGAAAAAAAAAAAATCAAACCCAACAGTTGTCTGAACAAGTCCTACTGCCATACAACAAAGAAGATCATATTGTTACTGAAGCATGGGTCACAGCAGGTTATGCTTCATACGTTTAATTGAATCTTTTTATGAATGGCACACTTTCATGAATTTCTTATTAAAGGAAACACAATGTTTTCATTTATTAGAAGGTAAGAGCAAGACTTGTATTAAAGAGATTACAGAGTGTGGTTTATTCATCTCCGGCTGCCAGTGCTTCCGACCTGTGAGATGATACCTTATGTGAGGGCTTTCTAAGGGCAGAAGAGTTGGGATGTCAGCTGATGCCCTGGAGGAATATCCTCTTCAAGGACATGCCCTCCTTTTCCATCGACATCTGTACCCAAAGACCAGCTGGAAAGTGATAATGCCATTTGAACGCTATCTCTGGTAGTACAGCATTTGAAGGAAGGTCCATTCTCCTTTTTCATGTCCATATTGAGCAAGGGAGTACTACACAGAAACACTGAGTTAGTAACACCACCTCAGGTAAGTATTACATACAGCATTACATTTCCAAGCATGGGGAGTTAAGCTGGGAATCAACACTACTTCTGGTTCCCATGTTAGCTCATATAGAGAAGTATCTTAGGAGTCTCTGCCCTGCATTGTGTTGTCTTCCCATTTTGGACTCAGTGTTTCAGGGAGCCATCGAAAGTTCTTATGTCAAAATATCCTAAGTATTGAAACTCTGATCCAGTCAGAGCTTCCTAGTGGGTTAGCTGGGAAAAAAAAATTTTCTTCTAGGCAAGAATGATCCAAGATTGCAGTTCCCTTGGACTTGGAGAGAAGGCAAGGCACTGACAAGACTGGGAAAGATACGAAAGCAATGTATCAGTTCTCTTTCCTATTGCAGCAATCCACTGGGATGAGATAGGAAGATGATGTCGGGTTTTGTCTGTCTGATGCAGAACTGTGCGGGAATATCTTTATTTGATTTAGGTGTATTCCCTATGATGGTAGGATAACTTATTCAAAGAAAATAGCATCTGATTTGGACAGACGTCTGTCATTGTAATTATTAGCTTTCAAGTCGTTAGTGACAGCAAAAATAGTTAGAATCAAAATAATTAGGCTGCCTCCCAAGTGTGTTCTAAATCAGGCTGAGCCCTCACTCAGAAATGTGAAATAAATAAGTATATCCTCCCTGGGTGCTCTTGCACATACAGACAGAAAGCAGTTTTTATGAGGTAAAATGCATTTGGTAAAGCCAGAAATTAAATCCATACAAAAAAATATAAAAAACATGTATCCCTCCTCTGTAATATGAACGTGAGTCCACTATTTTCTTTTCAGTAACATACAGAATTGAGCCACAGTTTCAGTCCTTCACTCCTGATTTGAGCAGTAACAATAACTGCAGAGGGATTTTAGAAAGGTTTTTTTTTCCTTAGTCCCTCTTAGGAGGACTAGAATCAACAGAGCCAAAGATTTAGGTTTTTGATTTTAAGATCTCAGCTCTGCTGCTCTCTTGTTTTATCTTTCTCCATGAGATCCTCAGCTGGTGCAATTTCTTATCATGGAATAATCTGTTCTATGTCTTGCAGGGGAAGCATAATCTTTATTGTCTCTGTTAGCCAAGTCAACAGCAGGGAGAGAGAAAAACATTTGAGGCTCTTGAGCAGATTCATTGCTTGGATCTCCTCCTTGCTTGGGAGCGTTTTCTTCTCCCCAAACACACATCCAAGGCAAGCCCTTTTCCTTGTCCAAGCCCCCCTCATTACTCAGGACTCCCTTTCAATACCAGATTCGTATTAGTCAATGTTTATGCAACTGTCCAAATGTTACAGGAGAAGGAAGAATTCTTTGCCAGCTATAATTTTAGGATGTGGGCATACATGATGGTAATAGTCCATCACATAAGCTAATTAGTAGATGATTAACAGGAAAGGAAAACATACTGTAAAAACTTGCTTGTATTCTACTTGTCCTCATCAAGCTAACCCTGACCTAAGCCACTTCCATCTCTTTTTTTCTTTTTGGTTTTGATATTTTAGGAAAGTGTTGCTTTACTGCTTTTTCATATCTTTTTTCAAAATACGCTCTTATGCAGGATTCAGTTCATCAGTTAACAATTAACAAACAGGCTTGTTTCCAGTCATAAATACTTAAGTCCTCCAAATATGTTTATTCTGATATCTCTTAAAGGAGAATAAATTATACAAACTCCTCTAACCTTGAAATGGAATTCACGTTGCCTGCAATTACCTGCAAATGTTTGAATTAATACAATAGAAACCTTTCTCACTTCACAAGCATTTTTTTTAAGTTCAGGGTCACTCCTCAGACTAACCCACAGAAGGGTGATTATTCCTGGGTTTTTTGTGTCCTGCTTCTACATCACATCGTCCTAAAAGAAAGAGTAGCACTGACACTTGCACTGCTCAGCTAAAGAGGATTTCTGTAGGCTGAAAGACAGGTCTCGGCCAGAAATCAGCAGCTGTCAGGTCACGAGAGGGCAAACTGCCCGTATCCTACACTCCAATGCTCAGGCTTTTCAGCTGTCTTATTGTCTTGGTTGAAATATGACTTGCAACAGGTAAGAAATTTCCCCAGTTATGGAGCTTGCACAGGAAAGGGTATATTCCACATCCTTATCCACTGAAATTTTGACATCTCCATGCCTGTGACAGAGAAAGAGGGTTGGGGTTTTTCTTTGCTAGAGTTTAGTAGTCATGGAATTTTCCATTTCAGTAAAAATTGAAAGGTTTTGAAACTGCATCTTTATTACAGATAAGCTTACCCAAGCCCATAGCTGTTTGCCAAGAAGCTGGCAGAGGCTAGGTTCATCTGCAGAAAAGCCTGAGATCCTAGACTACTTCGAGAGATGTCACCATAGCTGTGGAAGAGCTGTAGACTGCTCTGTGAGTGCTTTCAGGCTTTCAGTTCCCTGTCACATGGTGAGGAAGACTTCTGGGGTTCAGGGTAAGGAAGGAGTCAGTTTCCAAGCTGATTTCTCTCTGACAAATTTGTTCTAGTGGAACATTTCAGTGACAGCCATTTCCCAGTAGAAAAATGTCATGCTGGAACATCATCTGGCCAGCTCTGGTTCCTGTTTTATTCAGCGCTTGAGCACTCCAATCCTAATTCTTCAGATCCTTAAATTCCATCCAGGTGTTTACACCTGTCGGATGTGGGTTAATAGGCTTTGCTGTTCTGCTTTTAAGCCTTTCTTTGTACTTTTCCAAAATAAATAATCATCATCATGGCTTGGCTTCGCAGACGAAGATTTCAGAAGGGCTTTACCCACGCTTACTGCAAGCGCGCTGATGGCTGAAAACTAGAACAGTAAAAAGGCAGAATAAATGGGTAGGAGAGATGGGATGCAATGGAGAACCAAGGTGTGTGTCATTTTCAAAAAAGTGAGATATATTTAATCCACTGCCTGTCTGTTTTCTACGTACTATTTACTTGATAGGGGAACAAGACACGTTGGAAGATTTTTGAAAATCAGTCCCTCAGAGAAAAAGCAAGGATTGTACCTGCTGACAAATGGTTTGGTTTGCAGATACCTATGGTTTCTGCCTTGTGCCAAGAGTTTTGCTGAGTTTGATCAAAAGATTGAAATGTCAGGAGAGAAGGGCAGGACACCTTGAGTTCTGCAGTCAGCTAAACTCAGCTCATTAGGCTAATGCAATAGAGGAATTATCTGCCACCCTCTGCCCACAGATGCCCTGAAAAGTATGCAAAGTTTTCTGTCATCTTGGGAAGCACATGCTTTGATCCCCCACAGTGTAAAAATCGAGTAGAACACTAAAAGATTAAAATACTGTAGAGATATCTTAGCAGCTCCTTGTGGCTTTTGATCTCTTAGTGGAGGATATGTGGCTGTACCATCTCTGTGACTGGTTGCTGATGGATTTCCAGGGCTGGCCCTAGGAGCTTAGGCAGTTGGCATACTCTTGGAACAAGCCCATTTGTGACAGGGAGTTGACCAGGCATCCACTTCTCACTCAGGTTCTCTAACATTCTTGGTGAAGCTGAAGTGATATAATTAGCATTTTTAATAAAAACAGTGCTTCAAAGAAATTGCTGCAGTTAAGATGACCGTGTAGAAGGGTTGCAGTGTATGTTTAACACATTCATGTGCTTGTGAAGTGGTATAAGTGGTATAAGAATGAAAGGTGTATTTAAAGCAAAGGAAAGGAAACAAAGAGTAATGGGAAAAAAAGATGATTCCCAGCTAAGCTGAATAAACAGGTAAACTTTCTGTAAGTAAATATGTATGTTTGTAGCATTCATAGTAAGATAATACTGAGCTAAATCTGTAACAAGGTAACCTAGCTCATAGGTTACTGAGTTGAATTTGGCAGAACTAATGTATATTGTGCATTGCTTTAACAGAGAAAAATGTGAGTCTCTGAGTCTATGGTGTGTGTTTGAGGTCTTGGTGTGTATCCTAAAAGCCAGAAGTTTACAGAAGAGAAGGACTTTATATAAACCTATATGTATGCACCACCTTCTTGACACTAAAGCAAGTTAACTACCCAGCTGATAATTTTAAGGTGTCTGAACATACAAGTTGGTCAGAGATGAATGACTGTTTAAGGGGAGATGAGACCTGTTTATGCCTAATTAGATTACTGCCAGCTGTATCTGTATGGCTCAAGTCTAGTGAGACCCAAGAACATCTGGTCCTCATAAAGACTATGAGCACGAAGAGGGATTTTGGTTGATGGGAAGAACACATTGCTTGTGTAACTGTGAGGCAGATGGCAAAAAGCGTGAGGGTAAAAAAGTTCCTCTGAGAGTCCTTGGTTAAGGGAAGCATGTAAGAGTCAGTTTCTAAACACTGTAGGCCATGTTAACGGGAGAAACTTCTGCCCAATAAATTGTTTCCTGAGGCAAACTGTATCTGGACAAAATAGATTTTTGAAGCAGCTTGTTTTCATCTTGCTTGATGCAATAGCACACATGTCCACAGAAAGACATCACGGCTCTGGTGTTACTTTCTGCAGGGGATAATCTGTACTGAAACACTGGTCCTGGAGCAGGAAAACAGCCATTTCTCCAGCTTGTCCAAGAAAGTGGTTGTGATTAAAATGAGTGATGGAAAATGTTGCTATAATGTTCTAAAATTCAACAAATTCTTTAATGCATTGAGCTTCAAATTCTGTTACTGCTAGGTTGCAAGTAGAAGGACTTTCACTAGCTTTAGGCAGTCCTTGGTCTCTGGAGCTTTGATAAGGAGAGAGAAAAGTCTCAAAGTTCAGCATCTGAGGGAAGAAACAGAATCTTTTTCAGGTAAATAATAGAAATGAAGTAATATTGTTCCTGTGTTTGCACTACATTGTCAAGTCACACTGTGTCCCCCTTGCATGGCATCGTTTTGTCTTTACATCCCCTCAGTCTGACAACTGCAGCTCTCTGGCCCAAATCCCAGCTCTTCAGCGTTCTGCTCCTGCTGCAGTCTGCCCTTGTATGTGTGTCAGAAAACATGAATGTCAACCTAATTTTCCAACAATTATGTTGGCTCCAATCTGCTTTAGAACCCATCTCAAAGCACCCTGCATCTATTTAAAACTCTATTTGACCATCTGTATATTAGCACAAAGATGCTGTTTAGCGTTTTCTTGAAAACAAAATACAAAGAAAGGAAAGAATTTTCTTGAGATATATCAGTGGGTATTAAAAGCTGGAGCTTGTTTCAGCCACTACATTCTCTGTGTATCTGGCAAAAACAGTGCCTGGCTTATTTATAAAACAAAAATCCTGTTATCAAAAATATTTTTGCTGCTAGAAAAATTTTCTATTGCCTATTATTTATACCAGGAGAATGAATCCTAATTAATATTTGTTAGGTACTTATTGTGATTACTCAGATTTCTAAAGGGAAGACAGAGGTCAAGAATTAGAGTTCATGGAAGGATTTACTTTTTTGAGATGCTTCCCAAAGGTTTTCATTGCACCTGGAATTTGTCAGCCACATCCTCCTGGGCTATGCAAGGGGGATATTATGCTGAACTTTTGGAGCTAGTGAAAGAGGATGCTTCAGGATTACAGTCTTAAGAAATCCCACACGCTTTTCTTCCTGTTCCATTTCCCCTTCTTCAATCCCAGCACTCCCACCCCTGACCTGCATTTCTGTGGCAGATATGAGACTTTGGGGACAGGCAATGGCAGGCTTGTGTAGTTAAAATTTGAGTATCTTATAAGACAAAATTCATAGCCTTGCCTGATTAGGTGAGATTAAAACTCTACAGGTCAACTAAACTTAAAAACATTCATGGTGTTCTTTTGTGGGTCCAAAGACCATCTCCTCTAAAACAGATGAGAGCTTCTCTTTGTCTGTTTAAGTCATTTGCCTTAACAGTTCTGCTTAAAAACAAATTCTCATTATTTAATGAAATTAGCCCCTTTTCAATAATGGTGTCTATAATGCACAGTAGTAAGCAATAAAACTTTGCAATACTGTGTTATTTAGTCAACAGGTAAGCAGTAACTCTTCTAACGTACTGAAATGAGTTCAAGGAAATGGGTTTTTTGGTTATGATTTTTGTTTTGTTTTTAATTTTTTTCTTTTCAGTGTCATTTGGGCATTTAAATCTTGTGCTGCTTGGAAAACAGAAGTCTTACTCTGTATGTGGCATGAATATGTAGGGGGAAAATCTGTCAGAATCTGGAGCTGGATAAAAACTTTCTTGGATTTATAGAGAGTTTGAAGTCGGGATTTTTATTTCATTCATTCTAAGGAAAGAAGTCAGCCAAGAAGTTATACATATTTTAAAAATATTAAAGTGTTTCTATGGGTCTCCTCACTAGTTTTCGAGTGAATAGATTTGGATCTGAATTGCAACATCAATCAAGAGTCTGGATCAAGGCTTTTATTTAGGTCCATCTTTCATGCTAAATGGCTTCTGTGGGTTGATGATCCTACTTGTATTTTTTGTTTGTTTGTTTGTTTGTTTGAAACTCAATACATTTCAGACATATTAGGCAGCACATTGATTTAAACTGTCAAAGTATAGCAGAGTTGTCTGCAGATAATGAACTTGTGAATATCATGGGAAGTTGACACCTGTGATTGTCAACCTTGACCTCCAACCTTCTTTGCCTTAATTAAAACCTTTGTGGATAGCTCTGTCTAGTCAAAGATCTCCAAGAAAAGGGTAAAATGTAAGTATCATTTGTAGTGAATGTGTCATAAAACTTAAAAGAAGAAATAGATTTCTAATGGTGAAAAAAAATAAAAGGAAAAGGATATATCAAGCTTCAGGATAAATTACCTAAGGGTATGGGAAAATCTGAAAAGGCAAAAAGTTCTGTGTTGCTTCCTGACATTTGAGCAAACAGGTTTTTGCAGCTGTGTATAATTACATGAAGTTAGAGGACTGTTTATTTAACAATGATATATTTATACATTAAGTAGGAAATACAACATTAGTCAGAGAGGCATTAAAATATCTGTTAAGCTATCTGTTATAGTGTCTGCAGACTGAAGCCTTTAAGAAGTAGTATTCTTCCACACAGTAATTTTTCAGTTTCCCATAAACACAGCAAGAAAGGCATAATCCAAGGGGGAAGTTCATGAAGGTTCATACAGAAACAGAGATGTGCACCTTTTATTCCTCTCTCTGATATAAATTTAACATCTGTTTACATCTCAGGACTTCAGAAACTTTTTTTCAATGTTTATCTTTGGGTCGCTTTTGTTAGGTTAGAAAATTGTAGTATCTCCATTCCCAATGGGGGAAATTGAGCTCTGGACTGACAAATGCAGAAGACTTTAGGAAAGAGGGGAGATTTAGACGCCCAAATCCAGGACTGACCTCTTACCTGCACAACTAATCCTACAGACACTTTTGTTAGTGAAGTTTTTTGTTCACATCAAGTAGTGTATATCCTGAATGGCTTCTGTTATGTTATGGCGGAGCAATCTGCTGGACCTCTGTGTGGATCCAGGCAGACTCTGAACACCAGTTGTGCATTCCATCCATGGCCTGGCTCCTATCAGGATAGCAGTCAGGGTATATCTCTAAGATTAGGCTCCACGTGGAATGCAGCGGCAGCCTCAGCATTCATGAGAAAAATGTGTGCAGAAGGACTAGATGGGGATGGTACTCCAGTTTACACAACAGTCTCATGGTTACAGCACTTGATGGTGATATGATACAGTCCCTCTCCCTTCTCTATGGTATGTAGAATTACAGTCCATGTGCTGTAGACATGTTATTCTTGAAAAACTGCCCTAAGTGTCAGTGGATAGTTGATATATTAAAGATACTTGAATTTCAATTCCTCCTTTAAGTTTTCTGTTAAATTAAATAGCACAGGAAACTGAAGCTAGTTTTTCAAAGTCACAGGCTAGCATGCTACCCATTCATATTAAAACCAGAAGATGGAATATAGTTTTAATATTTTTCTTGGGTAATTTCTCTCTTCATCTTCTTGAATTAATTTAGTAGTGCTGAAAAGTTCTGAAATTATTTCCTGGACTAGATTAATTATTTAAGACAATGGCAGTTGTTCAGTTTACTTCACCGGGAATTAGAACAAGTAATTTATTAAAAGGCAAGATACAGCATGAACAAGTAGTAAAGCCAGCTCTCTCTCTTCTTTTGTTTCTCCTACAGAGACACACAGGCACTCTCACATTTAATTTCAGCTTTGCTTTCCAATTCTGAAATTATATTGTTCTCTAGGCTTTTTAATTTCTTGGTGATTTGAAGGAAAGGTTATCAGTGATGATGTTGGCACCTTCCTACTGAAGACTGGATTAATATAATGAATTCTTCTCACAGGTTTTATCCAATAAGTGCCAGAGCATAACATGTAGTATTTAGAATAGATTTTTTTTTTCTGGTTTGAAGCAGTTATGTGGTGTAATAGTCACAATATTTAAGTGAATCCCTTGCTGTCACTGCTGACCCGTAGATTTTAGGGGTTGGAAGCAAAACAGAGAGTGTGACTGAAAATGAGCAGTGGGATTGATTTGTCATAATGCACCATCTTATTCATAGCACTGAAGTGCACGTTGCCCCTTCACCAGCAGATAGCATAAGTTATTTCTGATGTGCTGTTACCACATCTGCAAGAGCATTTACTGATAAATCTCCTGAAGTCTGCAAGGACCCCTCACTACCTAGCTGCTTCATGCATGTGAAGTGTAAATGTGAAAGCCTTTTTTCTCTGCCCCCAGGAACATAAATACTTGCCTTAATTCCTGATTACTGCAGGACCTGCTCCTGTTCTCCTTGGGTTCAGACCTTTACAGCTGATTGCAATGAGAATGTAATCAGGGCAATAGAGAAGAGGGTGCCTCACAAAGAAAAGAAAGCCTTTTATAATAAACCTTAGCAAGTGTAAGGGATGTTATAGCTTTCTCTTCCCTGCAGAAAGTTGACTTCCAGTTTAGTATAAAAGACAGACTGTGCACTCTTAACTCATTCCGGGACTTCTATAGACAGGAAACTAAGAAATCTCAGAAGTAAAAAATAAAAGATGTGAATGTGAAGAGCTATCACCTGCAAAAATGTCAGGTTGTCAATCAGGTGGGAGGAGTTATAAGTGGTGGAGAGAGTATACTGTGGTTTGTCTTACAATGGGGAAAGATGTCAGTACTCCACTGGACATATTCTGTTGGGCCACTGTTAATAAGACAATATTTCTTTTGATGCTACCAGTTGTGGTTAGAAAACCAGCACTGAACAATGCTATGACACTAGAGGGGGAAAAAAGTCCCACTGAGCTTTTCTTTTGCTCTTATTCTTTTAAGCTTTGCTAAAGAGGGATAGAACCAATTGGAACGAATTTTATGGAGAATCTTAAAGTATACGCTTTCAGGCTTTTGCCTCTTTTTGCTGTTAGCAATAATATTGGAAGGCATGTTCTGCCTTAAAATTGTTCACATCTGCTTATTCTTCTTAATTTTAAACATTATGATGCATTACCCTACAAATCAACCCGAATCTGGTTTTGATCACTCCAGTAATTTAAATAATACATTAATTTTCATAGTGTTGAGAATCTTTTAATCTTACTCTGCCCTAGGATATGATTTTCACAATCGTTTAATCATTAATACGGTTAGCAATACTGAAGTTAACAGTGATGCTTCCATTAAATTCAATGGGAGGCAGATTTAGGGCAACTTACTCCTTTTCAAAACAGTACCTGGTTCATAGACCTGTTTGCTGCCTGTGCCTTCAAATAGGAAAATACAACTGAGATTATGGTTTGATAGTAAACCTCTTTGTCTACAGAAAACCAGATGTCAGGATGGATTCCAGTCTTACTGGCAAGGGAAGCTTAGGTTCCTACTAGTATTATGCTTAAATCTTCTGCAAAATAAACTAAATAATTTGTCACTTTTAAGATCCAGAAGGCTGTCTTGTACTTCTTCTGTCTATTGCTCCCACCTTTGCATTTAGTGCAGATAAAGACTCTGGCAAACTTCTTTTCGTCTTAGTAGCTCTAAATTGACTCCTTATTAATTCTGTGTATTTTCCTGGCTGTATATAGAGATGGGAATGTACAATATATGGTGGACTGCTGTGAGATTACCATGCTGATAGCAATATTACTCTAAAGGTGTATTCTACAATGTAGAACTGACTCTGAATCCTTAATTCACAAGGAGAACATAATAAATTCTGCCTCTTCCTATAGATTCCAATAATCCTCAAAATCATGGACAATCTTTGCTTTTCCATCCTCTCTAATACCCGGTGGTCCTGTATCTTTTACAAACAGTCAACATTCTTATTGTTTGATCTTGTTGCTGTTTTAATTCTGCAATTAGTCATGTGTTCTCCACAGAGCTGTGTAGAAACATAATCAACTTTTCTGTACAGAGAGGGTGATGAGTTTTGCAATTGGTATGTTGTGATGAGTCCATTTGGGACACTAATGAATATATTAAACAGGTTGGGGAAGATGGAAACTGTTTTGGATTCATCTGAAAGCAATCTTTGGAGCAATTCAGCAAAACAAAATAAGAAAAAAAAGAATGTTTTCAGCGCTTCAGTTGCAACATAGTTTGCTTCAAAATGAAATGCTTCGGTTTTAGGTGACTTAAACTTCAGGCCCAGTTCCAAAGAAAAAACATCGTAGTTTAAGAAAGAATGTTTTAGCAAAACTTTTGATTCACTGTTTCTTCTTTGTGCCTTTCTCTTTCCTGTGTCTGAAACCGCTGAAGTTGTGGCACTAGAGCTGTAGTCTGACCTTCACTGTTTACCACTGCTTTTTTTGTATAGTTCCAGTTGCATTGTCCTCACATCACACCAGAGTGGAAGACAACACTGAAAGCAGAGCCTGGACAGCCTTGTGCCCTCACAGACCTCGAGTCATATTTGAAGCCTGGGCTTTGCTTATGTCATCTACAGAACAAATAGAATAAAGATAAAAGCTAACAAAAATTGTATTCAAGAAAATGCCCTGGAAGAGATTTAAAAATCCTTGTCTTAAGGGTCTAACCCTCCTACTACTGTAACTACAGGAGATGAAGGGGTTATAAACTCTTCTTCACTGCTTATTTCCTGGTTTCTGATTCTGTCGCTCGAGCAACTGTACTGGCCACTATAAGGAGTAGGAACATTAAACTACATAGAATACTGGTTCAGCTGGTATGGCTGCTTCTAAAATCTTCCCTCCATTGAGACATGGTTATAATTCATTGTCCTTTTTGATGTTTGTGAAGATACTCAAATGGAAAAAGGAAGGATATAGAAGAACAAAGTGCTATCAGTATGTAATGCTGATGAATACATTTGCTGGTTCAACAGAGCACTCATGGGAGTTTGGCCAGGATTAATCCTGAAGTCCCAGCACATTTGCAGGTGAAACATATTAACTGAAGTGAAATAAAAGGTTAATCATTTAGAAGACAGCTGACTGCTCTAAGCAACAGCCTTTTTTCATCAATGCTTGTGATGCAAATAAAAAACCCAAACAACCCTACAGCTAAATATAGCATAAAAGTCCTCAAAAGCCAGTCAATAAACAGTAACTATCTCTCACAGCTGGAAGCATGTTTTGCTTTGAGTGTAACCAACAAACTGTGCTTGACTGTGTGATGATTATTTCAATCAGGTTATAGAGGAGAGTATTATTTGGGAGCTCTCTCTTGGAAGGTGTTCTTGTAAATGCGTGCATGTTTCCAAACTCTTCTGCTTTCTAAACTGCTACAGACCTTGATAAATAGGAAACCCTGGCTGATTTGAATGCAAAGTTGATTTGTGATTCAAATACTGCTGTTGGGCAAAGCTTCATCGTATCTCTTCCTTCTGCTTCCACTTGCTACTCCCTTGCAATCACTAGTCTCAAAATTGCAAAGCCAGGCTTTCAGGATTTGGTACATCCTGCCAGGTCCTATGGATGAATGCCACTTGAGAGGTGGTGAATCACAGCATTTTGCGAGTGAGGAAAGGAAGGGAAGAGACAAGAAGGCAACTGTTGGAAAGGGAGTTAAAAAATAGGCCTGGCATGTTTTATGATCCCTGACACAGTGATTTTTTTCAGACACCTCAGCAGCGCTGGAGAGGGGCCTAAACTATGAGAGCCTGAGAAACATGAATCTCATGACTGGCTACCATAATGCTATCAAACTGAAGGACAAGTTTTAGTTGGTCTCAAAATTAACACGTCCACAAGATGAGGAAACTGAATTTTGGAACGTTCCTGTGATGCATCCTTCTTGTTCCACGAAATGTTTGTAGAAATACTGAGGTGGGATATATCACTCCCATCGCAGTAAGAACCACATTTTTAGTATATCTTGCAATTCATGGAACCTGTTTTAGAAACTGCACGATCTTAGAGGGTTTCTTTTTCCATACCAGAATGATGGTTGTCTTTTGGAAAAGTGCATCTGTTTTGATGTTCAGGCTCCTTTTCTCCTTTTTTGTCAGTACCCACATATCTAATTGTTTTCTCAGTGCATAAATTTTCCTATTGCACGGCCCTCATAGATGGATGTGAACTACACGTCCATATTCTAAATTGTTTTAAACCTTCTTGTATGCAGTGTGCCAGATTTTGAAGAAGTTTCTACCTGAGAAGCTGTAGCTTTAGAGGGATACTTCACATATTCTCATTTTTCTTCTTCCTAAGTGTGTTGATTGAGGTTTTCCCATTTATTTTTGTATCTTTGGTGTATTTGAGAAAGAAAAGAGGCTGCCAATCATTTTACTTATTAGTTAAGCAGATCTCTATTTTGCTAGAATGATGTGAGCAAGAAAGAAATCTTGAACTCCCATGAGGGATATTTCATATTACTTGGTTATTTTTTTCAAACAATGGCCTCTTTTTCTTGGAAGACATTTACATTTTTATAACTAGCATTTTAAGATGCTGAATATAACTTTTACTCCATTGTGCTGTTCAATTTGTATTTAACTACTTTAAAAGTATTTAGAATATCATTAAAAGTTAGTTGAAAATAAAAGCTGGTTCCTTTCTAGGTCAGGTGCTGCTTTCTTCTCTCTTTTGATTTTAAATAATTTATGCTATGGGTTATATATGAAATTAGTTTAATTCAAACGGAGAATATGAAGCTGAGATGTTTTGTGGAACATCTCCAGGCACAGCATATATTTTTACCCCACTATATCCAAAAGAGAAGGAACCACACTGTAGTTTTTTGTTTGTTTGTTTTTAAATTTTCTCAACATTATGGTCTGTCTTACTATGCGTGTTCTAGGGCTCTTTATAAATCAGTACAGAACATGACAATCATCAATGATTTCCAAGATGAAGTACAACAACAAAGCAAGTGAGCTGTTGATTGAATGGCAAGAATTCATGTTACTTGCTATAGGATGTTGTGTGCCATGCAATTGGATGGCGGTGGAGCCAGCCTTGGGATTTTTTTGCTAAGCTAACCATTCCTCTAAATAGAATATGAACAGAACACATTAGATACTTAGGAGGGTTTTGCAGTGGTGCCATTTCCAGTGTGTTCCTGATCTACCCTTGAGTACCATGAAGCTTACTCTAGTTGAGAAGTATTTTTTTTCAGGGTTTTTTTTTTATGGTTGTTGTTGTTTGGTTGGGTTTTGGTTTTTTCTTTCAGTAAATGGAATGGAATGAATCTGTCTTGATTCTGAGGAATCAAGCCACTGAGGAATAGGATAGATGGAGTCCAGTGATAATAGGTTTTGGTAACCCAAAACATTGCGAAACTACGATAGAAAGCAAAAGTATGATACAGCACAGAAATTCATCACAATCAAAAGAGGTTCTCCTGAGATTAGTGTAGAACAACATATCTTGGTCTCATTCAGATGTTCTCTCAAGGCTACATTCTTGGCAGCTGCACAGTTTGGCTGGTCTTTTTGTTTTTCCAACTGTATATGGACTTCTTTTGTTTCAAATTAGTCTGTTGATTGACTGCAGATGTACACCAAAATGTCCTTTGTTTTAGTGTACATTTTCAAGTGACTAGTGATTAGCATTGGTTGGAAACTTTTCCATTGAAATGATTTGACAGACATTTGTGGTGACCACAAAATTGGTATTTTTTGTGGAAATGCATCACTTTTGCCAAGGGAAAAAAACCCAACAACTTTTTTGTCAAGTCATCATGAAATTCACAGTTTATTTTAGGTCGGCTTGTTAATATTAGGCTTTAAGGTGTGGCATTGTTTTAGGACACTACCTAAGATTTGTGTTTTATGACCTCTTCTTTTGTTGCTCTGGGCTCTGTTAATCAGTCTAATTCATGCATCAGTATCCCCTGTTGGAGATGGCGTGATAGCTATCTGAGAGCTGTAGTAGCTGTGATGCCTTCAGAGACGCAATGTGTCTCAGAGAGGAGGCTGTGGGTAAGATTGTGGGAAAAGTGCAACAGCACCAAATTCGCAGATACAACCTGGTAGGGCTTTAGGTGCTTCCTTGGCAAAACGTAGTTGTAGAAAGCATAACTCTTCCTTTGGAAAACATTTCTGTCCAGTCCTAATACCATTAAAATCTTGTTTACATGATGACTCCTGTTAGTGTCTGTAATTCAGCACATTATTTCTTTTTGCAGAGGTGCTTTCGTGCTCAGTTTTAAGGCTTAAAAATCAAAACGACAACAATAAGTTCTTGTTTCTTTTTATTTTCATTTTGAGGATATTTTTATGAAGCTGAATTCCCTCAAGCCCCATTTTCAAGCTCCTCTCTACAAATACAAGGGCTTGAAACCTAGCTTTCTTTAAGAAAATAAAAGCCCATTAAATAATTATTTTCAGGAAGGGTGCTAAGGGAAAAAAGTAACATCATAAGGCTCTCACTGATGTCATGAGAGTTGGCAAATATAAGATAGTGGTAGTGCAAATCTTCCAATCACACGTAAGAGCTGTTGTACAGGAGTACTTGTTATACTTGTTTCAGTGGTGATTGCAGTAGATTCCAGGCCTTTAGGAAAAATTGGAAAGCAACTTTTCCGTTACTATCTTTCTTTTTGCTCCATAGGTGCAGTAATCTACACACAGCACTTGTGTGTTGTGTGTCAATGTGCTTGTGACAAGACCATGTAAGTCAAAGAAAAATCCTTTCCCCTTTCTTTCCCCAAGAAAGAAAATGATTGGAGGGAGAAAAGAAAGGAAGGAAGGAAAAAGAGAATAAAGAAAGAATTGAGGAAATTAGTTGGGGGGGTGTGGGGGGAAGTGGTGTTGGAGGGTTGGAAGAAGGCTATCAGATCCTCTTCCCTGGTCTAAACTGTTTTCACTGACTCCAGTGAAGCTACACTAACTTGTTTTCCCTAGGGGAGACAATTGCTGAGAGCTCATTGGTTGGCAGGTAATGTGGCATTGGTTAATTAGTGGAAAAATGAAAGATAGAAATCGTTCTGGCAGTGTTCTTGTCCTCCCACCCCCAGTGGTCATTTCAGAAAGCCTAATGAATATATGTAGTTGCCGAAGATTAAACCTTCAAGATCCCTTAACAGCATCCTTTTGCCTTCTCCCACTAACATTTATTTCTGCGTCTCAGAGCTGCTGCGAGCTCAAGTTTGTCTTGTTGATGAGAATATAGCAAATACATATAATTTTCCTTAAACTCAACACTGAGCCAGTGAATGTTCTCTGAAGCCTGCACCGTTATTCCTGGGATGAATTGAATCCATCAAGTGTAACTCGGGCCAACGTAAGGTGGGATGTAACTGGGTGAAGAACCCACATTATTTGGAAAAAATTAAAGCTCTAACATGTCAGTGTCCTGAGATGAAAGATTTCTATTATTTGTCAATCTGAGTGGGAGCTAAGGTTATTTCTTCTTTAATCCATCATTTGTATACCTCACAGGAAATTTTGTTACTGTTTGTGCAAGAAAGAGGAAGTCTTTTTTTGCACTGCAAACATTTTAAAACAATGCATTTTTTCTGTTTCGTATCCTTTCTCATGCTTGCTAAAATGGCTGTCTCTAGCTCTGATTTTTGCTCCCATCTCTATGATCATAAGTCATTAAATGTTCACACGAATGAATAAGCTGCTTAATGGCCTATTCCCCTGTGACTTGAGACTTTATCAAAAAATCCCCTAATAAACATCCTCCCAATTACTTAAACATCTGTCCTAGTATCATGCAATTGGAACATGGAGGAAACAGAAGGGACACACTAACTAAATGTAATTCTTGTAAAACAGGAACATAAGGAGATCAGATTGATAACGGAGAACGTCAAGGAATTAATGTTATCCCAATGCTTATGCAGGTACTAATAACCTCAGACAATATCTACAATATCTTTCATTTGAAGCGAGAATAGTAAAGCCCACTTTACTGTACCCAGTAGTGTGCATGCATATGGGCTCTAACTTATTAAAATTAATTTTACAATTAGAGAACACACTGAATCTGTGAATTAGCATCATAATGACAAGAACAGATGTCACTTGCTGCTGAATGAGCAACAGAAAATATCAGGAGTGTACTGTGCAATGCTGTCTCATGCTTTCTGACAGCCAACTCAAACTCCCTGAAGTCAGCCTGCTCCTTAAAAACCTTATCGTAGTGTTTGTCTACCCAGAGGCATATTGCAGTGGTGACAGAAGGCACCCCTGCTGCAAGTTCTAACCCCCTCCATTCCCTTTTCTGAGCCTGCCAGAAACCATGGGCAGAGTATATTCAATGTAGTCATGCCCCTCAGGGATGTGTCAAACAGAGAATCAAAGTTCATTCTCCAGAGACCTCTCTTGGACTAAACCACATACAGACTTAATCCTAATTATATAATTTTCTATTGTCAAACATTATTTCACTGGGTCAAGATGTTACTTACATCTCATGAGAATGCTTTTTTTTTTTTTTAATAACCATTAGGTTAATTAAAGGCGGAGGTGTAGACTCTAGGTCTCACAGGTCTGTGAAGCCTGCAAAATCATGGGAAGTTTCATTTAAAGGAAGGGTAGAAGGATTGAACAGATATTTTTTCGTGATTACAAAGAAAAAAAATATGGTAATTAGGGTGTAAAGAGTGGTCTGCATGTTCCACTAGAGCAGACATTGCTGCTGCTCTAGTGCTGGGAACCATCCTGTGCCTTTTGTGTGTTTGATTATTAAGCAAGATAAGGTTGGAAGAGTTGCAAAGTTATGCATAATGTAAGCATGCATCATTGGCTGCACATTACTAAAAATGTCTAGAGCAGTAATCGATAGCTGAGGCTTATCTTTAAGGTACCTGAGAAGACCTGGTGGAAAGATAAGCCATGAAGTAGATCTTCAGCATCCTCAATGCCACCAGAACTCTGCAGAAGGCTATTTCTGTTTTTTTTTTCACAGCAGAAATGGTACAGACAAATTACCACCAAACCCAATGTGACAGTTTGATACCAGGCAGTTTTTAATTGAGTGATGTTATGGTGAGAGAGATTCTAAGAGAAAGAGACTTTGTTCCTAATCTCTTTACACAATTACCTGAATCCGTCGTGGACATGGATAATCATATAATCCAGATCTACTTCTTGTGAACAAACCAGGGTCAGGTTGCTTCCCACACACTGTGAAAATGCAAGTAATGAAGTCTTGTCAGAAGGTGCCCTTTGCAGCAATATGACGTGTGATGTGAGGAACTTGAGGTTTGCTGGCCATACCTACCCTATTCCCATTCTTGTTTGGTTCAATGCAAGTGATTTTGTGAGGAAGTAATAAGTCAAATGAAAGCATTATGTTCTCCAATGAAATAGTAGAAAGCTAGCATAGTATTTACAAACCATATAGTCTTGTTGAGCCTTCAGCTTGTTCAGGAGGACATTTCTGCTCTAAATCTTTTGATCTGCTTTGGCAAGTCAAGCAATTGTGTGACTTACAAGTGTTCCTATGGACACATACAGACCTTGGATCACATGTGAGTAAGACACTGAGTTCTTGCGAAACAATAGTGTAGTTGATATGGAAGAATTCTGATCCTGTCTCTTGAAACATTGAGCTTCAAGTTCCATGTTTTGCAGTCATTGCTAGTATTTGTCACATCTTCACTCCTTACTTTTTCCTTACTTTGGAAAGCTCAGTTGCCTCTCCAGATCCTTAGTGCGGAATGTCTGGAAGGTGTCTTTTGATTCCAAGAGAGAACTGCAGTTATGATCTCCAGGATCTAGCCTGTCCACCTTTAGGTTTTCTGATAAGGCATGTTTGCAACCTGAATAGAGGAACATTACATTCTTGTAGCCTACCTGCCTCTTATTGCTGTTGCTGGGGGAAGTAAGCTTAATGATTTCTGATGCCACATGAGTGTACTTGGTTAGCACATATATAAGATCCTACTTTTCTTTAAACTAATTTTGTTTATAGTACATAGTATTGTAATACTGGGAAACCAGATGAGGCTTCAACCTGTTGAGATGGCTATCAAGCAGAGTTTTGCATTTAACTTCGGTTTAAAACCACTCTGCTAACTTAACATTGCTCACTGTAATCTCTGGCAAGCTCTGGGAGTCAAGATAAGGAAATAATTTTTTTTGAGATCTTATTTTTAAAGACCTTTAGGACACATCGTTAACAATTTCTCGTATTTTGCTTGAAATTTAAGTGAATTACCTTTCCCCGCCCCCCTCCCCTTTCTAGCCTGGGTGTCTCCCACCTAGGGAGCCCTGTACCAGACAGGACCACGAGAGGGCACCCGGGACACGCTGCTCCCGGCGTCCTGGTGCTCCTTGTTCCAGAGCCATGTCCACTATTTTTCATGGGGAGCTTCAATCAAAGTGACTGATGAATTTCAGCTGCTTTATTTATCTCATCCTTCTACAGGTAAGGGATGAACCATATGCATGCACACCCATATCTCTGCATGCTAAAACAAGCAGTTTGTTCCTTGAAAACACAAAGGCAACCAAAACTGAATGGGCAATCTTATGTCAACAGCCTATTCTTGTGCTTGTCAAAGCATAAGAGCAACAATTTTCTGGTCAAGTCAGGAAGCTCGTAGAAATATTCGTGCTAAAGCTAAAAATAAAATGAGACTGAATTGCTTTGAACTTGCAAGTTTAAATGAAGTTTATTCTTGTCGTACTGGGTAAACAATAATGAATTGCCCAAGGTCCTATCATACGTGCCATCGGTTATGGCAGTCATCTTCAAAGTCCTAGTTTGGGGGGTAATAGATTTTTTAAAAAGTACATATAGAACCAGGCCATCTCTCATGAGAAGTTGTAAATAAGATAATTCCAGTCCTCTGTGATTTTTTTTTTTTTTCCTCCCATCTCTGGTTGGAAAGAGCTACTGCTAGAACCAGAAAGATGTTGTCAGAAAGGTTAGCCAGATTAGAATATGCTTCTGCCAGCTCCTCCTAATTTCTTGAGAAGGGATTAATGAAACCCGAGATTGTCTGCCAAAGCTACAGTCCAAATAAATCACAATCTGCCATCAAACCACACAGAAAAGAAACACCAGGATATCTATTCTTCATGTCTGTCTTGAAATAGTCCTTTACAATGGGAAGAATTGCTCCTTGATTTTTTTTTCCCCTCTCCTCCTCCTGATAGGAAAAACCTAGTGGCCCAATTTTCAGAAGGCTTAGCTGGCCAAGATGAATATGAAAACTATTGGCTAACAATAGGTAGATGAAGAGAATCGAAGGTCCTTGTTTCTGCAGCGTTTCTGAGCTTGTCACGCCATGCCCAACAGGTAGTCTTTGAAAGCTCCATGAAGGGATACTTATTCGAATGATACCATTTAATATTTAAATTCTGAGACACTCCTTAGGGTAAACGTACAGTTTTCATTTTGATTTTTACATAAGAGCTTGAGTGTCAACAAAGGAATATCTAATGCATCAGGAATAAGATACCTGCTGTTACTTTTTCTGATTTTCTTCTTCTTTTCTTTTGCTTGTTTTGCTAGAAGTTTTCAAAGAAAATATGACTGATTTTAAAGCAATGGGAGACTTTGCAACTTCCGAAATAGGAAGATAAGCTCTGAGGCTGCGCTGAGGCTGCAGAAACACTGCACAGGAGTTGAGAAGATAGGGAATGTATTCCATGGCCTGAAGACAGGACTGACACTAAACCATGTCAGTTTTTCCCGCAGAAAAGCCTGTCTCTTTCTCTCTGTTATATAAAGATTTGGACAACATGAGCAGAAACCCAACAGGACTGTGACTTTTTGTGATCTTGTAATAAGCGTGATCAGTGGCAAACCACATGGATATCTGGTATGCTATCCAATTCAAGAGCGTCATGGTTATCTTGTCCTGGGTCAGGCGCAGAATAATTTTCATTAATATAGGGTGCTTTATATATAAAAAAGGCCACCAATATGCATAGAAAGTGCATATTTATAAAAATAAAACCAGATTGCAATTTTGTTTTCCTTCTGGAAGCTGGGTGTTTTCAGACAAACATCTAACTTTTTTTCATGTTTTCATAAAGTTTGAAAAGACAAGATTCAAGAAGTATGTGATCATATTTTAATTTATTATATCCTTTCTGTAGCTTTAAAGAAGTTTGCTTTTTAAACCTACTCCTTAGTTTAGTTTCTTCATTTACAAAATGTAGATAACTCCATTTTCAGGGGTGATGTGAGGGTAAAATCCATTAATGATTTTGAGACGTTCATATTAAAGTTGTGAAGGCCGTATAAGTACTGAGATGTCAAGAAATATTAAACAATCTGCTGCAAATGTCCCTGCTTTTTTCTGTGTGGTTCATTAGTGTGCACTCAGAGATGACCTTAGTGTTGCTGGTGGCACCTTTTCAGATTCTGTTTAAAACAACTGTTGAATGACTCACTGTTTTAAGAATATGGAAGGTTTCCCAGAGTGCGTGTACTCTCTACTGTCTTAGACTTCAGGAGATGGAGCTGGTCAGGAAGGCTGTTAGAGATGACTGAATGTGCTTATAATGGGTAGACTATTCTCCCCTGCTTTGGAACATTTGCTGATGATTATAAAAGTAAATAAAATAAAAGATCTGTCGACTGTGCCTGGTAGGAAGAAAATACAGGTTGTTTTTGTGTCAGTGATGACGTATCATCAAAGGACTACACATGCCAGTTTCTTGACTTCAAGGAAAATTTTCACAATGGAGTGATGACACAGATATAGATCACAGATGTGATCTAAAATAATTTTTCTTTTTACCTCTGTCATTGCTACTTCAGGCATGGCACTAAGCCTTACAATTCAAATCTCAACTTCAAGATTTTTAAAATGTGAGTTAAGATGTAGGTTTATCACACAGGTTGTTTTCAAAATTGTCATCTCCTTCCCCTGTCTAGGTTCTTTTCTTCTGTTTGTTCCTTCAGTGAAATTTATAAGCCTGTGTTTTTGCCATGGCATGCTGTTGCTGTGGAAATTAGTATGATGTCATGAACCTGCTGTTATGACTTCAGATTCAGAGGAAATAGACTGCCAAAAAGCGAACAGAAGCTTGTCGAGTATATGTATTGGAGACAGATGAGTGACACTTGAATTGAGGATGCAGAATCTAAATTCTAGTGGGAATTTTCCCAGAAGTGGAAAGAGAGGAACTCGGGATGTGATCTGCAGGTCTGCTCATGACACAGTCCTGTGGGTGATGGATATGGCAGGTCACGTCACATTCATGTATTGTCTACAAGTTTATTTAGAGGGGAAAAAGGAAGTTAAACAGATATGAGTGACATATGAGATTTTCATTTGAAAATGAAAAACGTTTGACATCAGTGGGATGTGATTTCTTCTTGAACTGCCATTTTGTTTCCTAGATTCTCTTATTTTGTCGTTGTTTGTTTTGGGTTTTTGTTGTTTGTGGGTCTGTTGTTTTTTTTTTCTTCCCCTCCCTGACTGGAAATCTTTAGTAATTCAGTTCGAAGAAATGCTTCGACAAAAATGACAGAAGTGCTCACATCTGCCTGCAAATGAAGGTACTATGAGTCAGTTAGTCTGGAAATGAACAAATCATCTCATCTGGAATACATGTAAATATCTGGTTTAAATGTGAACATTAACTATTTTATTGCTGGTCAAAATACTAAAGAGTGAGATGATCAATAGAGGAAAATTTGCATGAGTTCTTATCTTCATGCAGTCAGTGGAAAATACCTACAAGACTGAGTGGATAGCTTTTTTCAGTTTTGTTTATTTTTCTTTATTGCACATAGAGGAAGAAAAGGGGAAAATATTAATGGAGAATGGTGTATCCTTTGGACTGACTAATTAGTAGATGATGTTTTAAATCTGAGCATGGCATCCAAGCTCAGCAGAGAAGCAAAACCCCTGATGCTCCTAAAATTCTGCTAAGAGTTAAGGATACTGAAGGTGAATTATGTACATTTTTAGTTTGAATATCTACTGCTAGCTAGCACTGAAACCTTTCTCTCAGCCGAGTTTGAATACTGGAACACAGAATCACAAATTCATATATTTAGCTGTAGCAATACTCTGAGTGGGTGAGTTGAGGGAAAAGATGGGCTATGCTGGTAAAAAGTTATCTCGAAAACTGGAAAGTTAAAGTATATTGTGCTTTCTTAAAGATATTCCTATCACATGCAAGGTACCACTGCTTGAGCAAGACACTGGAGTATAAAGAATGGAGATAAGAAGATCACACCGATGATTCATACTTTGCTTTATAGTGAAAGAATTAAGATACTTGTAGCTTGTGCAAAAGAAATAGCTTATTCATGGTGTGAGTGCTTGTATGATGGGAAGATAATGACACATTCCTGAGCTTAGCAAAGTTATCACAAAATTGTCAAGAACCTCTTAAATTTGTTATAGATTGCATATGTTAAGAGCAAATATGCAAATGCTATTTAAACACCAAATAACTAGTGAAGATTCTTTCACTGGAAGGCTGTAAATATCCATGGATGTAGTTCTTAGCGATATGCATTAGTGCCGTCAGAAGTGCTGGACTTGATAGAAGAATTTCATCCAAGAAGTCTGAGGCCCAAGATGCAAACTAGTTTCCGTGTTTCCCAGCCTTGCAATGCTTGAGTCTTCAATACATTGTTGGTTTTGATGGAGTAAAACCGTGCTCATATCACAGGATTATACAGGTTCTCATATGATTTCATGTG
>NW_010428379.1:112261-112628 GCF_000710305.1 Buceros rhinoceros silvestris | reverse complement strand
TCCAGCGGGGATATCCAAGTCCATACAACCAAATCAATGAGACAGCCAGGAATTAAAATCAGAGTTCCTGACTCTTTTTTGCCTGCCTTTTAACCACTGAAGTGTACAATACCTGAAGATTTTCCACCTGTCAGCCTCACTATTTCTACTGGAAGAAACGGATACTGCATTTTATTTCTCCTGTGAAATAAAATCAGCGTAATCATATACCATAGTTAAGTATACTCCAGGTGGGCAGGAGGTTCTGTTGTAATGAGGGAAGACTTATTAGCAGCAGATCATAGGTGCTTTTTGTCTGTAGAAGATACGGCTGAACCATCAAAGAGAAATGAGCTTCCTGCTTTTCCAAATCATGAGAAAAAAGTAA
>NW_010428379.1:87311-112138 GCF_000710305.1 Buceros rhinoceros silvestris | reverse complement strand
TGAATCCTGGGAAATGTACTGTGTTGTATGTGTCGAGGAAGAGTTTTGCTTACATCTCTAAGCCAAATTCTACTCTCTGTCCCATTGACTGTTGACTGCATTTGACCTGTCTGATTTGCTAGCTCACTTTTTAAACTTGTGAGTGCAATCAGTGGCAGAGTATGGTCCCATGGCTATTTATCTATCAGCAGATCATGGTATAGTCATAAAGAATTTCAACGGCATTAGAAGTGGAGAAACTGTTCCCCACAACCCTGAAGCACCACTGCTGAGACACTGTTTCAGGTTACTAGTGCTAAGACAAGGGTACAGGTCCATCTTTGACTGACATATCTCATAGTGTTTCCTTACAATTTGTTGCTTTAGGAGCTGATCCCTCTCTACTGAACAGTGGACAAAAATCTGTCTTTCCACAGATTTTACAAGACTTTTAGCTTGAATTGCAAGTTTGCTAAATGAGTCTAATTCAGCAGTGGAAGAGGGAACGCATACAATCCTCATCTTTTGTGCAGATGCAATATTGGCAAAAGTTAGTAAAGTTGTGCTTGCAAACTTGTCCACAAAAGATTTGTAGTTGAGGGTTCCTGGGAGGAAGCAAAATCCAGGTTAAGGAAATGCTGAGGCCAAACGCTGATGTACCCAGTTGATTGTTAGAATGGCTAGTTTCATACAGTATCTCTGCGAACACATGTAAGAAAGAAACGAAATTGTGAATTCAATCAAAATTCAAGAGCTTTCTCACCTGTTCAGGGTAATCTGGCCTTTAATGGAACAGGTCCTTAGCAAATAGGTAGTGAGGCTTTCTTGATTTCTGGGAGTGACTGTCCTCACAATGCACCAGGAAGCTTGGTGGTGAAAAGAAATGACCTGCAGAGAGAGTTAGAACTTTTATAAAGGGCTTACTGGGCTCTGTATAGAGACTTGGCATTGCACTGGACTTTTCGTTTCCCAAAGCAGGCCCGGCCACGGGTTGGGTGTTCAAAAGAGCATTGCCTACTACCGTTCCCTTGGGATCTACAACTTCCTGTCCCTCTGTCCCTAGCAGACTGTCGTGCTTCCATGGTGCTGCAGTCCTCTAAGATCACGTGCATTCACTTCGTAGTGCTCCTCAGTCATTCCTGTTACAACAAAACTTTCTGTGCTGACTTACGGTGCATCAGCAAAGTTCATATGATCCAGGACATTTCAGATGATAGTTCACATCTCACCTTTAGCTCAAGTTGCTGTGCAGGGATACTCTGGCAGCCTGAGAAAGGAAGCTGTACTACATGGTGTGCTCAGCAGTACTGGCAGACCTTACCCCAAAATGTTAGATTTCACTGGCACCTGCAACGGTGTCTTTGCATATTTTTTATTTTTAAATCACTTTAATCTGTTTCCTCTTTGAGACTTGTTTGCTGTTTTTTCTGTTTGACAGATTCACATTTCTTCTCTCATCAGAGCAATGCTAGTCAGAGATAGACACAGAGCTTAAATTACATTTTCTTAAGGTCAAGTTAGGAGTGCTTGGATTGGGTCTGTGTGCTCATTCAGAGGGGTCCTAAAAGTTGAGGACTATGTCTATTCTGGAAAGCTCAGCTTCAGGCAGCTTTATTCACAAGTGCAGCTCCCCAAATCCCACAGTCTCTCAGCTATGTGTTTAAATACGTTACTGACTTTGAGAAAGCAAGGATAAATATAAAATTCGGGATCTTCTCTCAACCCAGATTTTGGATATCCTGTAGATTGCAGCAATTGGATTTCATTATAAATGACAAAATTCAGCATTAATGACAACGTTGGTGCATGTGTCTCGGCTGACTCACAGCCCTGCTCCATATTTGGATGTTTCATTCAAGGCCCATCTCTAATTATAATGTCACAGGGACTGGCCAAGTGCAGCATCTCTGTCTGACACGGTGTACTACGTGTTCGACTGTGTATTTTGTTCCAGACCTCTGCTGCTATTACATTGAAAGCATTAGGTGCAGTACAAGCTATACAGGAGTGATCTGAGGTTCTAGTAGGCATTTCCAAAGGCATATCCACTTGCCCAATTCTCAGAGAGACTGAGCAGTGATGTTGTCTTGAAATGGGCTCCCTCTCTGTGACAATATAATTGATGTCTATGGAACAGATGTATAGGTGGACACAGGGTGGGGTTTTTTTGGTTGGTTGGGGTTTTTTGCTTGTTTGTTTGTTTTTTTCCTCCTTGGAGACTTAATTCTTTCCGTTCAAAGCCATGATCCTCTGTGAGTTTGCTTGTGGAGTCATTTACGGACTTCAGCAGCTGCGTTTCAGCTCTTCCACTTTGTTGCTTCATCACCTTGTCTTCCCTTGCATTACTGATGGGGTCTGCGCTCCTTCTGACCTTAGTCTTCTAACAGTCCCAAGCTAGCACAGACTGCCTGGCTGTCTGTGTTCCCAACTCTCAGCCCTTGTTAAAGACAAAATACTGTCTTTTTACAGCTCAATTTCTTTCCATAAAGTAAATCAAGAAGCCATCCTATTACAAGGCGTCTGACCCTTTGAGCTTTCTTCCTTTTTGGCATGCCAAAGATTCCCAATGCTGCCAGAATCCCCTTGCCTCCCCTTTTTAAGGCAGTCCTGTATGTAAAGCAAGCAGCTCCCCCAGAAAAGAAGGAAGCTTCTTGGTGCAGAGAGGAGCATTCCCTGATAAGGTGCATGGGTTGTGACCTTAGAAATCTTCCTCTTTCCATTAAAATATGTTATTGGAGCGATCTGTGTATTTCTATTAGAGATGAGTCCAAACCATGAGTCTGGATCCAAACATAGTCAAATACGAGCTTGCTTAAAGTTGGGACTGCAATCTTGATGTGTGCTTTTTGGCTTGAGCTGCTCTCCTGTTTGCACAGCGTAACACAAAATGCATCACTACGCTGTTGGGAAAGCTGCTGACACAACTAAGAAACCGACTGGTAAAAGCCTGTCATCAAAATCAACAAACCTGAAGGCAAACGGGAACCTGGTGGTGTGAGTAATTGTGACCCCTTGCCCAGCCACACAGAGCAAACTTTCTCTTCTCAATAATCACCAGATATTATGAAAGAAAAAAAAAATCAATTGCCGATGAAACACAGAGCAAAATTCCCCTACATTCCTCTTGCTGAGGAAAAAGAAAAATCCCTTTCTTTGGACTCTGTTTGTGGATGTCTTCGCTGTGTACTGAGCTGCAAACAGTGGCCTCTCATTTCATTAATTGACAAACACCATCCCCTAAACATTTCCAGGCACAGTCATTTTCTTTTCTCAGGTTTACTCAGTGGTTCTTACTGAGGCTTACATTTTTCCACGCATGTGCTGAGAATAAACTTGCCTCTACGATCTCATCTCTTGTGCTATGAGAAGTTGATAATGTAACTCATAAGCAACTTCATTTTCTGGGTCTTTCTTTTTCTGCAGCTCTCCTGACTTTGTCTATTTACTCCTTTCTTTGCAGCAAACTACTCAATTTCCCAAATACCGCAAGACTTTCTGAACTGCAGCATTTCATTCTGTTTTCCTCTCTCTTTAAGGGGCTGGTCTGTCTTAAAGAAATTTTTCTTATTTAAAAATAATTTTGCCGTGTTTTTACAGTCAGCCATGGTTCCCCCCCCCCCAAAAAAAACCCAACAACAACAACAAAAAAAATCCCTGCAGGCATATTTCTTTTCCTTCACCCATGATTACACTGGTGTAATGACACTGATGCCAGTGGAATTATTCCTGTTTTACACTGGTATATTTGAGACCAAGCTCAGTAGGATGGGACATAACACCTTCACAAAATCATATTGGGGAATGGGACAGAAAGGTGTCTCTGTCTATCAAAAGGTCTCAAAATGCTCCTTCATCTTCAAGCTCTCAAACAGAGGGATAAAATCATGCACCAGCAGGACACAACAGCCTCCAGGTTGAAATCTAGCAATACAGTTAACATGGAGAACAAGGCAAAAGCAGCACAGCACGTCCCTTTAGGAATGTGTGCAAGGAATACAGTGTCCAGCTGAAATTAGTGTTACTATTTGCCTCGTGGAAATGCTTGGGAAGCCCAGCCAAATTCATGTCTCCAGTCTACTAGAGCAGCCGCAGTGAGGGCAGTCTCTGTTTCCCAGTGCTTGCAGTCCCAGTGACAAATAGCAATCAGACCGCGGGCCAACAAGAAGTTGAGCCAGGCAGAACTAAAATATCCCTGTTGGAGTGCGGTCTCATGAGGCCAGTGTTATGTCTTACCAGAAACAAAGAGAAGAGCACATTTCCAGTCTCAAAGGCTTCTCTGTCCCATTAAGGAAAACTCCAGACTACAATTAGAAAAAAAACAAGAAAAAAAGACACAGACATAGCGCGCCAGTTTGCATCCAAAGTGCAGCCTAAAAAAAGAGGACACACTCCCAGGAGAAGGCTGTTAGCACCATCTTGGGTTGGTGACACCAGCTACCACCCTTGGGAGGGCAAGAATATGACTCTAGAGAGAGACCATCCCTCCCCCAAACCTAGAGCCGCTGGGTAAATATTGACTCAGAGCAAGGAGTGGCTGAATCACTCCTTCCTGCCCTGCCAAGGTGTCTCCCTCCACCCAGCAAGCGTCCAAGCCCACCCTGCACAGCCCAAAATATCAGACAGGAGTCGGTACTCGTGGTGATCAAAGGACTTGGACTCAGACAGAGAGACAAGAGTGACTCTGTTTGTGCAGGGCTGACGTGTTTGTTTGCTCTCCAAGTGGGCAAATGTCTCCTCCAGTTAGTTATTCAGGAGAACATGCGATAGGAAGGGTGGGTAGGTAGACGCACAAAGGACTGGGGAGCTCCTGGTGCTGTTCCTCCATCCTTGTCACGTGCATCACACCCCAAATTCTCTGACTGCTGGTACACAGCTAATAAAGGTGTGGTGCCATACAGAGTTAGTGGCAGAGCAAGGGCCTGGTTCATGAAATCTCTGCCCCAGGATGCGTTGAAGCAATAGTGAATTTGTCCAACTGTTGCCAAATCAGGATTCAACCGTAAGGTGGAAAGATCTGGATCACATGCCTAGATCTATTTGGTTCATACTCTATTTGGTATTAAAGCAAAGCATGCGGAAGGAACATCTGGGTGGCTACTGGCTTGTGTAATCAAACTGGAGGTAGGGGAAGGCTGAGTTCACTGATGCAAGCACAGGTCTGGGTTTCATTTCACGTCTGCTATGTATGTTCTCACTGTGTCACTGTGCCAGCCTGTAACACAGAAATGATATGTTCCTACTTCACTGAGCTGTCACAAGGCTCAAGGCTTGAACGTTTCAAAAGTGGTTGAAGATCTCCAGGAAAAAAGACTGTATAAGAAAGAGCATGTGCTTTATGTGCTTTATATATGCTACATTACCAAAGGCGCTGTATTTATGTATTTCAAAACTGGGCACTGGGTTACATTTTCATTCCCCAGTACAAAGGCAAATACATTCCAAACAAAGCAATGTTGTTTCAACAAAGCAAGGGTTGAAATCTCTCCAGGGCTTCATTCTGTCTCATTTAGATCGGGCATAAGATCTTAAAGCAGAGTTTAGTGGTCGGTCGATCATGTTCCTCTGGGAAATGACAGAGTGGTAATTCAAAAAGGGTACTGAAGTACAGCATTGTCTTGGTCTGCAGGACTGTTCTTCAATAAAACCAGCAGCTCACCCGGCTTACAGGAGAACATTTTGTTCCAAAGGAGCTGTGGCTCTTCATTAAACAAAAGAATTCACCTCCGGCTAGACTTGGGTGTAAAATGAAAATGTTATTGGAGACAAAATGTCTTTGTGCAGACAGCATTTCCATGATGCCTGCCACAATTGCCTGGGCATATCTAGCAGTTGAAATGAAAGTTAGGACGAAAGGTACATCTCCAGGGCACTGACTCCACATGTGTTAAAAACTTCGTTTAGACTTGGGAGGTGGTTTCGGTTCAGGCCAGGAGCTCTGAGGAGGGGATAAGCAGCCTGGGCCCTGCCTGGCCATGGGCTGGAATTCACCCATTTTGCAGTGAGGAACCAGATTTGATCACAAGTGAGTCAAATCTTTCAGGACTTCCCCGCAAGTGTTTCCTTGGAGTAAACAAGTTCTCCCACTTCTGACATGGGAGATTGGGAAAGAATCCCAGAGTATCTAAATAAAAAAAAATTATGAGGTACATCTTCTCCCCTCCAATGCTCCCAGTGCCTTCGGGAAAGTTCACAAACAGCAAAGATGCAGTAGGGTCATTCAGGGAAATAATTCATGTCCAGGCTGGCATAACCCAGGTGTTCAGATATGGCTGTCTCCCACCTGGATTAACTCTCTAGGAAAGATACAGCCTATGCAGTTCCCCAGTGTATGAAGATGAGAAAAAGCACCTCAGGCTGTGCAGTTTCAGGGGATTTTTGTTACAAGTTTATTTTCCCAAAAATGTCACCAACCCTCTGGGGATGAGACATACTGGGAAGTATATGAAAATTTAATGAATTCCATGAGTTAGCTCCTACTTTTCTGGCATACTTAAGGCAAGATCATTCCCTTGTCATCTTCAGATCACCTAGGAGCTCTATATTGTACACGCAAAGTGTCCACCTTTAGCTAGGTGAGCAGGTCTTGGCCTGCAGACTCTTAGGCACTGCACCAACCAAGCTAACCTTGCAGAGACACTCTCTTGTGCTACGTCTAATCATAGCCTCCTACTCAGCCTCTTCCTTTTTCACCCAAACATCGCTTACCAAGGCTAGCCAACAGCCTTGGTTCTGTCCAAGGTGGGACAAGAGACTTCCTGCATTCTGAACTAATCTCTTGCATTTAAACACGGAGTTTCCAGAACTTGAGAAACAGAACAAGATAGAGATTGCTGGACCATAAGTCTGCTATGGTATATAATTCTTACACAAGGCTTAAAGGAAGCCTTGTGCTGGGGCAGATGGTAAATACCCAGGAAAAGATGTAGCCATTGTGTTTCAGTGGGGAGCACTGCTGTGTTTGAGAGGGAAAATCCCATCTAAAGCATAACATGGCACAGGTTCAGGTAACCCAGCCTGGATGTAGTTTGTTTCATTCATCAGTCCAAGAAGAACCATGCACTGTGGACAACAGAGGCCTGTCCGCTGCTGGCTGAACAATGTCCTTGCTGGACGTTCTGTAGGAATGTGAAATCTCATTGAGTCATGTGTACCAAATTTCCAGACTTGACTCACTGGCTACTAAAACCATAAGATTACATGTTGCGTCTCGTATTTTTCCTGGAAAAAAAAGAGCAGGTTAATGTAACTACATTTGGTTAATTAACATCTGAATCTGATTTGAAATCTCCAGAGCATACATATAAAGAAATTAAACTAATCTCAAACCAGCAAAGAAAAAAACCCCAAATGTCTGGAACTTCAGGATTTTTTTCTGTAATATTCCTGGTTGCCTCAGACTTTGGGCTAAAGACAAAAGATACAAATCCCCTGTCTTCTCTTTGGAGTTTCTTAATACCCACTGAATGTCATGTCATCATGGGCCTATTCTAGGGCCATGTGTGGCAGGAAATGCTATTGAAAAAGGTGCAAAGAGTAGATACATAGGTGGTTTCAGAGAAAATGCTGTTTGGCTGATTAGTATCAAAAATCTGCTGTGTAAATGGAAAAACTTCCTCACACAATGCAAAACTAACCTGAGAAACTCGTTGCTATAGGAGTTAATTGAGACCAAAATCTTGCTAAGGAATAAGAAAAAAGGAAAGAAGAAAAAGAAAAAAAGAATAAATAGAGAAAAGAAACAAAGAAACAGGAAAAATAAAAATAATAAAAAATAAATGGGATGTTTACAAGGCTAATAAGAACATAGTAGGGACATTTAAAAACACAATAGTGCTTATTAAGGAAAGAAAACCAGACTCTCAGAAGAATTAGACATGAGAGAAAGGCTATCTGCTTCAAGAGAGGAAAAACCTTCTGGTGTAGCTAATGGCCAGATTCAAAGATGTAATTAAGCACCAGCTCTACTTTCTGTTGTAGTCCATACCATCATAGTCCATTTTGAGCCTCATCTTAAGTCTGATTCGTTGGCCTGCATTGTATAAAAGGTGAACATAGGCAGTGGAAACATCAGTCCTGGGCCGAAAACCTGAATCATTAATGGAACATCAAGAAAATTTCCTCTAGCAGATGATGGCGTAACTGTCACTGAAGACTTAGTGATAGGTTCCTGTGAGACAGCATTTACTGACCACTGACAGAGGCAAAAACACAAGTTGGAATAGACAAAGTGCTCTGGTCAATTGTAATGCTGTCAGTCTTATTTTAGGAGCACATGTGGGTGGAGAAGATGTCCCTGCTTGGCTATGGGGAGGGCTGGGCTGGCAGTCACCTTAAACACAGCAGGTTTTCCCACTTTGCCTTACTTCTGTGCTGCAAAGGGATGGGGAAAAAAGGCTTCCTCAACTGAGGAAGTTGCATTAATAGAGGGGTAGGTAAAGGAGCCATCAGAGGGCTGTGTTGGCAACGTCAGTTGATGGGGAACATGAAAGCAGCCTTTGCTCCTGGCTCTATTGTGGATTTCTGTCAAGGCATTTCATTTTTCATGTGTTTCAGTTGCGCCTCCGTAAAGTGCAGCCAGTGTGAGACTCTGTGCAGTGCTTTGAGCACAGCAGGAAAATGTGTCAGGCAATGAAATTCATCATGAGGAACTGCCTGCTGTCCAACAATACTACCTCTCCAACATGCCTACCTTCTCTTTTCCCACTCCCTCTCCATGCTGATGTCTGGGCATCCTCAGAGACTCCTCTTTTTAAAAAAATAACAGGAGTTGCTGAGCACTTCAAAAAGTCTGGCTTGGTCCGGAAGGTGTCAAAGAAGGACCTTGGGTTCTTGAAAAATCTGGCCCCGAATGAGTGTAAAAATGCACATTTTGTCAGGAAGTGAATAAAATCTCACTGAATGTAAGCCAGGGACAAAGATGAAAAAGCAGATGGCCCATGACAAACTGTGAGAACAAATTTGTTCGCATGACATGGGAATAAGTGTGTACTCATAACAGACTATTACTCAAGAAATTTTGAAAGAGCACAACTCCACAGGAGTCATAATGTGATTAGTCACATAAAGACCAGACCAGCCGGGCCTGGTGTATTGTACCTGAAAGAAGAGAAACAGACCCCCAAACAGACCACAATTAGGAAAGAAAAAAAAAGAAAAAAATTTAAGAATTCCGAGGAGATACATGAGTTTATGAAGTTAGAAAAACCTCATAAGCGAATTCAAATCTGTAGAGTAGCTTGTGGATTGTCATTAGGCTGCTTAAAAAGCAAGAGACCAGAGGAAGGAGCCCTGCTGAAAACCAGTGGGTTTTTAATTTGACAGCACAGAGACAGACTTGGGGTATTTTTGGAATCTTCGACTCTGGGATAGACTTTGCCACGTGCCCCATTACAGCACAGTTCTGGTAACCTACAATTATTTCCAAAAGTAATTTTTTTCTTTATTTTTTATTGGGAGATAAAGTTTGAAAGCTAGAGGACTCAGATTGAACACTCTGATCTACTAATATGTTTTTTCACATTAGCATTTTGTACAGAACTCCTGAGCTTGAGTGGGCTTATTTAATTACACATTTTACACACTAATTATCATTAAAGATTGCAGTATCTTGATATATGCGATATTTTGGGATATTTCCATGTTTGCAGGGAGGAGTGGATTCCTAGACTGTAAATGTGATTTGCTTTATATAAAAAATAATTGACACTAAGCTTGCCTAATCCTTTTATGAATTTTCTGTGTATTTATAAGCTGTCTGGCCAAAAGCAAGTGAGTGTTCAGAGCTAGTTTGGATTCATACAAAAACCAGATGTTGGACACAGTATCTAGAACCAAATGCAGTTTCTGAAGTCACACATGTGCAAACACCGATCTCGGGGTGCTCACACTGATGTTTGTGTGTTCAGACCTATTCTAATGCAACGTCTGGTAGTCTCTTTACCCTGTGCTGTGATTTAATCCCTTCTAAACTTGATTTAGAGCTGAAAGCCCTTCTAATCTTGACTGCAGACCAGCAGCCTGTGTCTGAATCAAACCTGAGCAGCACAGGAGGGATGCTGCAGATCCAGATTCCGTGCAAAAACAGTACCGCCCTTGCTTACGCAAAGGTTGCTGTTGGACTTTCATTTACCACAGGCTGTTAGGACTTCAGTTTCACTTCTTACCCGAAAGAGGAGGCAGGAGTATATTTAGACTTTCTTGGGAAGCAGCTGCAAAACAAAGTGGGAGTGCGTGCCTGCACTTGGTCTCACAGGCACACACGCAGACACTGCTACCTTTAGAGCAACTTCATAAACCTGAGCAGAAGAGAGAGTGCACAAAGGCCTCCTGCAGGTTACTGTGTCATTGAAGGGACAACTTTCCTTACTTCAACATCTCAATATCTTTACCATTGAAATGGTTGGTTTGTTCAGTGCTGACCCACTTGGAAGATTATCACCTTCTGAACCACCAGCTCATCTCTTGAAGCACTCTAGGGGCCTAAGTTCCTAGTCTCTTGCACCTTAAGCCTTGTCTTCATGGTTTTATGCCTTCCACGGGACCAAGAGGCAGCACTACCCATCTACTGTTCTGATTTGATAGGAAATTACTTGCTACATCTGTATATGAAGTGAGGAATCCAGCTCACCCAACTTCAGCCATTTAGAAGTTAGTCAGCCCATCTAAGATGGTTGACTTAGTCCTACAAGAAGTGCTGGAAGGGGAAGGACACTCTACTGCATGACCCTCCCATCCTTCTTAGGGTCACGATAGCTTGGCATGGCTTGTCCCCAGAGGTGCTTCTTTCTCTGCTGGATCTGGGATGGCTGCCTTGCACTAGATGCCAGCTAAACAGCTAGTGTTAGACGAGCTGAATCCCACGCACTGTGCTAGCCTGTAGAAAGTCATGCCCCCGCTTCTCCCTCAAGGTTTCTCCTTCACAGACCTTTCTCTTGTTAGCTGACAAATGTCTACGAGTTTGTAGTAATTTGGCTGCAAGGCAGATAAAATCAGTAGTCAAACAAAAGCAACTGGAATTGCCAAGACTGCCTGAAAAGTTACGTGCATACCCTTCTCATACAGATGAATGGATTCAGAATAACTTTAGTTTCCCCATTCTCACAAGGCAGCCCCTTAATCTTTTGGTAACATCATTATAGGCATCATCCATCATCATGGGCAGGGCAAGTACCGGGAAATCCTCTTCTCAAGGTGCTCTTCTGCTCTCAGTATTGTATCACCTGGCCTATTTACAGTCCTGTGAGCTTTTAGCACCCCTATGTCCTCTCAGAGGTGGTAGTGCAGACTAACTCGCTATTGCCTGCAAATAGGTAACACAAAGACATGCAACGGCTTTCTCTTTGAGACATCCGTAGTAGATCAGGAGGGCACTGAATGTCAGGCATCCATTGTTTCTGAGCACTGTTTCTGGGCACCCATCTTCTTTTTATGCAGCTGGCACAGGAGTTCTCTTTTGAAACATGGCATCCACATCCAAGTTAGTTATACCATGTTATTGACAGCAAAGAGGAGGACAAATATTTCCCATTCTAGCAATGAAAAGGTGATGCCAGACCTATTTAATCCACTGGCTGTGAAGAAAAGCAAGGGAATTCAGTAAGATATAGACATCTATTCTGTAGACTGCTAAAGCTAAAGGTGACCTGAGCGCCAGCTCAGTAAACCAGTCCTCCTGAAGGATGAGGCCAAGCTGGCTATGCATTCAGCAGAAACAAGTGACTCTGAGGCTGTTCAGAGAGATACAGCCTGTGTGTCTAAGCCTTCGCTTTGGGGGCTTTCTCTCTACACGTGACACAGACAATGCAGGTGCTTTCCCAGGATTTCTTCAGTAGGCACTTAGAGTTCAGTTATTTAGATGAAGTGGATCCCAATCCAGGTTCTCTGAGGCATGGATTAACTTCAGCTGGTGAAATAACTTTTCTCCTAAGCTACAAGCCTGCCTTCAACACTCAATCTTTGCATGTGGAGTGTGCTGTAGTACCTACTCATCTTCTGTAGTGTACTGGGTGTACTGCAGGATGCTGAATGACAGGATAGTGGTGCCACCATGCACAGGTAGGTTGCTATGTTTAGGGAAGGCAACTGTACTTGTCTGAGCACCTTGTCTTCAACATCTATCTTCTCTGCAGCCATCCGTCCAGCCCACTTAGCTACGGCTCTGTCCATATGCAGATCTAACACCCACAGGAATGAGCGTGCACCTGGATGCTCCATTTAAGAAGACTCTCTTTTGGTGGGACTGTACGCAAAAGCGAAAAAAGCAAGCACTAGAGTTGTCAAGAGTTGCAACATCCAGATAAAACAACCAAAATTAGAGAGGAAGGAAACAAATTGGATCATCATGATATATATGATAACCAGCTGTAGTATCTTGTTCTGTACCTCATGGTATTCTTGGGCTTTCTCAAACATGCCTTAGCAATTTTGTCCATGAAGAAAAAATTATCAACCCTAACTGACACTGCTTGGAGCAGGAGTTGTGACTAGACAGCTTCCAGAGTTCCCTTCCAACCTCAGTGACACTGTGATTCTGCAGTTTTCGTCATCAGTTTGGGTCTTTGGATATTGAGCCGTTGGGTCATTCCCCATCCAGACAAGCAGTCGCATCATGTCATCTGTGCACGTACCCGGCTGTTGATCTGAGCAGTGCAAGAGCTTCCACATGTCTTGGATACGCTGGGCTGCCTGCACAGGTGCTCAGACGCCCACGTGGAATTTCTAAGATGGAAGTATGGGATTAGCAAGCTGAGCAAGATGAACTGAAAGGGCTGCACGGCATACATAAATCTTAAGGAGGGATTAGGGGAATGACAAAGCTGTGGCTTCTGATAGGGAAGCCAAGCTGTTTGGAAAGATTGCAACTAAAAGAAGAGCCTTTTGTGACCAGATTTTTGTGTCTATTTTTGTCTATATTAATTACTACTTCTTGTATTTTAACCCAAATTACTCTTAAACCATTTAAAAATCATTTGTGGAAGTTTTTTGTCACAGTGCTAAACCAGATTACCTCAAGGTTTGTCAAGCTTCCGCTGCTCTCCAATGTATGGAAAAACATTACACTTAATTTGATTTGTCTGGCCAGTGTGGACAGGGATTAGCTGTGCTACATATGGACCATAAACTCTGTTCTGGTTAACACTATGGTTGAGCCAAACCTGAACCTTTCATCTTACCCTTTGCAAACTTTGGTGGTTTGGATCGAAATGGAATCTGTATTTAAACTGTGCTTTATTTTTATTTTTGTTTTGAAAAACCAATCAATAACACTTTGGAAACCCAACATCCAGCATCCTCAGCCCACCTCTAGTGAACAGCGATCGAATGTGGGGGACTTTGTGTTGGGAAGAAAGCCGATACACAACGGAAGGAAACTGTTTCAAGGAACGTGCAGTAACTTTCCATAAAAGTTTCAGGGACATAAAGGCATGCTGAGTTTTCTGTCATAGTCCCCTCCAACAAACATATGTGTTTGGTTAGGGAAAATATGGTGACCCCATGTGGGAGAAAGATGGACTTTTGTTCGGTGCATATCCAGTTGGTTTGGAGTTAGAAATGACAGGCAAAAGCTTTTTTTTTTTTTTTTTTTTTTTTCTTTTGACTCACAGTTTCAGTTTGCTATCTGGTATATCAAACCAGCCAGTAATGAAAATGGATTTCTCACATCAAGTTTTTTAGATGCCAGAAATAATAGTAGTATGGTGTTAACACCTCAGTACTTGGCTTTCTCTAGGTCGTCTTAGCCTAGATAAATCCATTTAATTTGTGTCTTTGTATCCACAGCGGTTCCTTAAAATTTGCTCTTAATTGCAGCAGAATAGTTTTTAAATCTATTTGTCTTAAACTGAACATTCCTGTAGCATCTCACCACCTTCTGTATAAAGAGATGCCAATGCTAAAGATCAGTGGCCTGGTATAGTAATTCCGTTTACGCAGACCTTTGAGGCTGTTGAAAGGCTGACATCTCCTATTACATTCCTGCCTTTCAGAATTATTGTAAAAATAGGATCATCCTTGCCATACAGTATTCACCAACTGTGCACAGTGGGAAGAATACCTTGGACCATAGCGTGGCTTTCCAAGACTGCATATTCCCCACAGGCTGGTCCATCATCCTACCCCGTGTAAGTTGGACTCAGTCCAAGCAAGCATGTTCCTAATGACATTGATGTCCCCTGAACTGCTTGCAAGACGGCATAGGTGTCAAACCAGGACGCCCAGTGTTAAAAACTTCTTGCTGTGTCTTCTTTGTTGATTTTCATAGCTAAAACGGCTGAATACCTACAGGCAGGGATCTACATGCAAGTTTAATTGTGTGAACTGTGTCATGCTTTCACAGAAAAAAATAAATCATCGAAGAGTTTAAGCCACCAACTAGCTCCTACTGTTTCTGGTGTCGACCTGTCCATTCAAATCAGAATGCTGAAAACTGGGACCCTCTATGAAGCAGCAGTTAATTTTGGCTCCATAAGCAGCCATCCAGCCCTCACATCTCCACAGGAGATCTGAGTCAGTTAGGACATTACCACCATTCCACAGCTGGCCAGGAAAACACAGTAGGTAATTCACCAGCTAATGCATACCTATGAGACATCTAAAAAAATGGTAAGGTCGGTCTGCAGGGTTTAAGAAGAATGAGAGTGGAAAGATACTTTAGATTTCTAATGTTAAATTGCATGTTTACCTACAGTAGGCTTTTGTCCTTGAGTATGTCTGTTCTATTGGCCTGTAGAGATTATCACTACCAGCTGATGAAATTCCCCCTTGAATCAAAAAGGTCTGGTCCCCCAAAATGACAGCATGCAATAGTCCATGTATGTAAGTACACATGTGAATCAAGGCTCATGATGTGTCTTACTTGCAGACTCAGACCCTTGCACACCTGATGCTCCACCTGCTGCCACTTCACCACCAACCTCTGAAGAACCTGGACCTTTCGCAGCTCCAGCATCACCCTCCTCTTCCTCTGACACTGGTACTGCATCATTTTCACCACCATTACCTGCCTGTGTTGCAGCCTTACATCCCAAACCACCTCCTATTGAACCATCAACATCAGCTTCTGCCTCCACTGTCCACCCCGGGCTCTCTTCTCTTCCCACACCGCCCACCTCCAATCCCTCCCTGCACCCTGGACTTTATTTGCCAGTAGTCCCACCTGGTAGTGCCACCCACCTCATCAACTGGCTGCCCTTCCTCGCTTCCGCAACACTCACCACCATTCAAGGGAAGGAGGAAGACCAGCCACCCATAAGAACAGGCTCCCTAGAAGGCATGAAGTGCTGCAGCAGCACACCCCCACACCCCTCCCATGATGGAAATCCCCAGGCAGCGCCTGTGGGAGACCGGGCTCCAGGGGCTGCTTCCTCACCACCCGCTACCCACGCCATGCCCCCGAGCTCTGAGGAGTCATCAGCGAATGTGAGTGACATCCTGGCAGAGCTGCGGACAATGAACAGCCATCTCTCCATTATTGCCCGAGCCCTGATGCAGCTGGCATCATCACTGGCTCCGCAGCAGGAGGCGCGTGGCACCCCACCTCCTTAGTGCCAGGCTCTGCACCGGTTCACTCTGCTCATAGGGGCTGGCGTTGACTGGGGACAGCCACAGTGGAGGTAGGGTGGAGGAAAGGGACCTTACCCAAACCTGCCCATACTGTCTGTGCTGGTTCACTGTGCTCTCTGACACGGACCACATCTCTCCACTGTTTTTTTCAATTTGTTTGTTTATTTGCTCCTTGTAAATGGCTGCATAGATTAAAAAATACTTTTGTGGTCTTGTTAATAAAATTGTTTATATTTCTTGCATTCCTTTCAGATGTGTGCACTCCCCTCCTCTCACCCTTTAACCACACAAGCACTGGTAGAAATCAGTGAGATCTCACACAGAGAATGTGAAATGAAGTGGTGAGAAGTTACCTGCTTGAGGAGGTGACAAAACCCCTCTGAGCAACATGGGGGGACACAGAGAGGAAAGAACACAATTGAACTCTGAAAAATTTTCATATTTCTCTCCATCCGCGCCGTATGGCACAGCTCTGTTGAAGTTGGAGCCCTTCCCAGTGCACTAAATCTCAGGGGTAATTGTAATTACTGCCGCATGTAACGGACGTGATAAATTGTTCACAGTACAATGCAGGGTAGCTGTCAAAGGAGTACTTGGTCTGAACAGCTACCTCTTGTCCTCTGAGAGAGCGTGAACCGGAGGTGCTTAGCTACTAAAGAGTATCTGTTTTACTTGCCAGTGGTGCCCGGGGTTCTTCAAGGGCATAAATAGGCCAAGCTAGTTTACAGCAATTAGCCAGGGACATGCAGATAGGTCCCAACACTTCACTACCTTTTCCCTATTGCTAAGCTGCAGCAGCTTTCCTAAAGGTGGCACTGGAGGTGTGAAACCTCAAACAATCCGCTTTGTGAATGGGAAAGGAGTTCTTGGGCATGAATCCAGAACTCGCCCCCCTGAGATGTATGACTTGAAGAGCAGCTGGTGAGGTACCCTCGGATGCTGCCTGGCCTGACAGAGGCACCAGAGCTGGGAGCTGAAGGTCGGGATGTGCTTGGTACTCTGGAAGAGCCCCAGGAAAGAGGGCTCACAGCTCTTGCAGAGACAATTTGTGCATCTCAGCCACAGTCTGCCCATAGAGCAAATAACCGTAGTCAAAATAAGGTATTTTCCCAAAGGTGGGCCAAGCACAGGGCCAGTGGAGGCTGAGCCAGGCTACGTGGCTGCTCTGCTTTTCATCCTGGTGAATTAAAAAGAAGGAAATGCTCATGGCAAACAAGAGAAAATAAAGGCCTCTGTGAAGCTGGGTATGATCTCGCCTTAATCTAGCCATGCAGCCCTCAGATATCAGGATCTGAGGCCATCTCTAGGAAAAACCCAGACAAACAGACAGATCACTAGATAAGATTAAAGAGGAAGTATTTTGTCTGTTTGCAAATATTTCTGTTACAGAAGAGCCTAAGCCACAAAGATTGAATGAATACACAAACTTCCCCAAAGCTCAGGTGTGTTTGAATTTGAGGTTTTGGTTACTATATATATATTTATATATAAACCTATCCATATTTTTGAGTCTGTGCCTGAACGATGAAGTAACTGTCCTGTTCAATCATGTTGTTTTTTTTTTTTTCTTGGCTGGATCAGAATTTTTTTTCTCCTGTGATGTGTTTAGCAAAAAAAGTGAAAAGAAAGACATTTTGTAGATGGCCTACACTACCTTTTAGTTTTATGTGTTTCAACAAAAGGAGATAAAAGGAGTGTCTTAAAAACATTTTGGCTGTTGTTTTGGCTATAGTAGTTTCCTGTAGACTAAAAAAGTAAAAGTAAAGCAAAGTTTTTCCTCCTGTTATTATGAAATATAGGACAGGAAAGAAAGGGGAAGCTCTATGGTTAAAAAAAGGGAATATTTTTAATTTTTATCCATCCTTCCCTCTTTCAATTTAACATCATAGTAAATAAATAGCATGTTTTCTCACTCTTGGTGGTTTCACTTGTTTTATCCTGTTGTTTTCGAATTGCAACCTTTCATGGCCTAATGTTGATGAAAATCTCAGTGGAATTTTCCGGACCTGTGCAAGACATGTAGCCATAGTCCTCTGTACAGAAAACTTCAGAAAATCTTAGTGTGCAGCTGCTGATGCTTTATCAACCAAGGTTAGAGCTGTCTTCATTTAGGTGTCTAAAGGACTTGGGAACAGCTTCCCAAACTGGCATGCAAATCCAGAAAAAGCCTGAGAAAGTGGCGTGCAGCATTAGATGTTCAGCTGTGAAGGCAGTGTTCTTCTTTCTCAAAGGTGCCACGGATGTGATTCAGCTGGCAGGGAGGGAAAAGCGCTGTTCCTGAGCTTCTTCCTAAAGGAATGAGATTTTTGTGGTCCCACAGCCAAAGATATTAGATGCTAAAACTCCCTTGCAGTCTAGACTCCGAGCTGTCTGGTCCTGAGGCATCCTGACAACAAAGCAGGACCAGAGGCCGTAGCCAGAACTAGCAACTTTCAGATTGACTTGGTAACCGCTGCTGGCTCTCATCTGGGCGCAGTAACTGGCTCCAAAGACAGACAGAGGCTGTCTGTGGGTAGGGTCCTGCCGAAACGAGCACATCGGTCCTGACCAACCTGAGCCAGCCTGAGCCCAGCCAAGACTCTGCTAATGCTGCAGCCACAAGGTCCACTTCTGCAAATTCACATGCAGGGTTTGTGGGCAGCCCATGCTGAGTTCTGTTAGCAGCGCCTGAGCCAGCTGGTTAAAACCCAGCTCAGGTATGTCTGGGGCAGCCTCACTATGGCAGAAAAGGGCTTCACTGCTATGCAAAGAGATGTCCTGCTCATGGGCATCTCATTCAGTAACGTGCATTATTGCACTATGCACTCAACAGAATCACGTTCCTTAAGAATTATTTTACTTGTTCAACCTAATTGAACCACTTAAGCACTTTCAGAAACAAGTGGCTGCTCTGACTGCACCGCTTTGATGGCAAGAAGGCTGCCTCTGTCTCAGGTTTTGTTTGCTCTTCTTGGCTTTCATCTGCAACCATCCAAATCTGGCTTGGAGCTGCCAGCCCCACTGCCTCTTTCCGATTGCTTAGCAGCATTACTCACATTGCTGAGCCACTGCTGCACACGTGGTACTCTGCCAGCCAGCTGCTGGAGTTCAGTTTACAAGTAAAAGACTCCTAAAACATCAGAAGACGGCAGCCAAGAAGCTGAAGAAGGACAGAAACCCTGGTGCAGCTGGCACCATCCCTGCACGGGGTCCCCACAGCTTGCCGGCACCTGCAGAAATGTCATGTCCAGACTATTCCAGTGTGACAGAGCTTTATAAGCCATGGCAAAGGGTTCAAGAGACTTTTCTCTCTAAATTACTCCTTTTGATGCGGCTCAAAGAGTGAGGGGCTGAAAGTTATGATGTCTTGGTGTGTGTTCAAAGTCCTATGTAGAAATAACCTCATGGGCTCACACTCCAAAGGCTGTTAAATTATTAAAAATCCCGTGCTGGCCTTCTCTCGTCTGGGACATTTTCAGTCTCTCCTTCATCCTCCTCTTCTACAGCTTTATTATTTGAGATGGCAACAATTTATAGGACAATATTCATTTTATAATTAACAGATGCTTCTTTGGTTTTCTACTAAAAAAACCTGGAACACTCTGGATAAGCAAAATCTAAAGGGTACAAACCAGGTCGTTACTCTTAAAGTTAGTATGGGTGATCGTCACAACCCCTTCTGGCTTCACAATCAAAATCCTAAACACACTGATTTCATGTCTCATAGCTGCTTTACATACAAATGTTGAGGGTGGGATTCAAGTCACTGCACCTTAATTATCTAAAACTTGGGTTTGTATCTTGCTCCTCAGCCATGGGAGGCAAGGGCTCTCAGCGTGTGATTCATCCCAGCCTAAGAAAGGTATTTAAAATAAGTGGGAAGGCATTCAACTTCTGGCAGTGTCCATCCCTCTCCCCTGACTGTAGACAACTAGTTTGAGCCAGATAATTGACTTCTAGATGGCTGGAGGTAATTGGGATGAATCCTGTGTTTGGTAAGTGCAGTTCATTTCAAACTGGTGAAACATAAATATATCACATTATTTGAGTCCTGATAGATGTGTGAGGAGCTGGAAGAGGGGAACTGAGACCTCAGAAGAATAGGACTGACAGCAAAACTGGAAACCCCTGCGAAATATCCAGCTCCAGCCGCACACCAGGAGTTATCCACTGCCAGCAGAGCACCCAGAGGACATACAGGTCATTTCCTTCTCCCAGAGATTTAACTCCTTGGGATGTCGAACTGGAAGCTGAAGAACTGCATGGGATTTGAGTGATGTACTCAGTGTCTGCTACTCCTGCAGGAATTATTTAAGGAGGCAACAAGCTGTACGATGTAGACTGCAACCCAAGAAGGTGGGGAAAATCACAGCTTTACCCAGGAGGAATAGGAAGTTTGGTGATTTTTTGCTTTGTTTTCTCTAGTGCACATTCTTCTTCCAATATTTGTACACACATTCACTGTAATGACACTTAAATCCCCCAGTAAAAATAATTTATAAAGAAGCATTGCTAGAGAGTGCATTCCTTCTCATTAGCACAGCTGCAAGCTGGCAGCATGCAGAGCCTGAGGGTGAGCTCCCTCCTACAGACAAGATGGTTATTCAGCATAGCTCTGTCTGGGAAGCATAAAGCAGGTACCCTCTGCCATGTGCCCCTGTGGACTCCCATCTCTGCTCTCCAAGCCGGGTGGCCTGTGTGCCTCCAGCTTCCTCCCAGACCTTTCACTATAGTATTTTGCAGAGTTCTTTGAGTTTCTGTTCAATTTATTTCAGTCCGTGAACAATTAGCCAGGACACCTGCATCAGGATATTGGTTGCACCCATAACCACAAGGCAGTATCCTGAGTCCACAGCTGCCAGCTAAGTGAGAGATGCTCTTTGGATGTCACAGGGCAGAAGCTACTACGCCACCAGTGTGGGCAAGGATACCCTGTGGCCATGGACGTCCCTGTCCTAGGGTACAGTGGTCATGCTGATGCATGGTTGTGCTTGGGAAGGAGTAACTCTGAGTCTCCCTGCCAGCAACCAAAGCCACATTCTTCATAACCCATCCCGTGGGCTGGGAAACCCTCTGCTCACATAGCCCATGGGATGCAAGAGAACTACAGTCTGTAGGGCCCCAGCTGGGTTTGGAGACCACTGTGCCAGAGAAACTCTGAGACAGCACCGCTCCCAAATTGTGCAGGAACTGAACAAGCCTGAGCACAGGGGCTTTCCCAGCCCATGGCTGAACTGGGAGACTTTTCTGTCACACAACTCCACGTGTGAGTTAAAAGGCACAATATTTTGTGCTTGTTTTCATTGCTTCTAGTCATGAATGCTTTAATGAACAAACTAAAAATTAAGTCAAGGCTGCACTTTGCTGAATATGTTTCATAATTTCAGAAGTTGAGTAAGTTCTCGTGTCCTGCTCACATGGGAGAGGAAGATCTCTGTGGAAGTTCTCTTTCCCGCCCCACAAACCCCCCCCACCCCACCCCCCAAAGTAGAGTCATTTACAGTACATTAATCTTTGAAAAAATGGGAAGGATAGGAAATCTAGTTGAAGATGTCCCTGCTCATTGCAGGGCAGTTGGACTAGGTGACCTTTAAAGGCCCCTTCTAACCCAAAAACATTCTATGATTCTATGATCTCCCACATGGAATTTTCTTTCCACTTGACAGACACTGAAGCTCTGTTCTTGACTTAGCCTTGAAGAGTTAGGCTGTAAGACGCAAGGCTGTTAGTGCTGGTCTTAAAGGAAATAAAGGTGGCGTACTCTAGGCCAGGTTTTCAGGTGGCGTGAATGGATGAGACTCTGTCCTTTCTCCTAGGTGTGCCAGGACCACTGCACTGAGCGATACTGTCCATCTGCTCCTCTGCAATCCTGATTGCTCTCTGCCCCCATTTGTTTCACACTTAAGCAGCACATTTGCAGAGCAAGGACTATGTTTTTGTTCCACCATCATGCCAAGTTTAGCATGGAAGGGGATTTTAAACACCGTAACAGCACAAGAAATTATTAATAGCCAGAGATATCACGAAACCGAAATCTTCCGCTCAACGAAGAGGAATTCAGTAATGTAGAAGTTGAAGACAGAAAAGCATACCACAACCTCTTGCTGGGTTTTGCTGCAGACTCTCTCTAAAATAAGCTGGGCAGAAACGATAACTTCTCACTACTGCTTTTGCTTATGGAAGTGGTTCCCAGACACTTGCTGTACATTGTATAATGTCAACGTCTGATTTGACCCACATCGTTCCCATCTACTCCTCAGTCTGGATTTCCCATTTATCTTGAACTTTGGCTGAAATCTCATTTTATTCAGAGACAGGTCTTGTTGGAAAATCCTTCATAAAGAGCTTTACTGCTTATAACTGTCATTCAAAACATATTTTGAACAGAAAAATGAGGATTTGCGCCAGCTGAAGCACTTGGTGATTCATGGTGATGGCAACAGATTGTTTTTATCACAAAACAAAATAAGAGCTCCCCAAAAAAGTCTGAAAAATGCCAAGGACTGTTTCTATTTCTTAATATTTATTTTATTAAAGATATTATAACCACGCCAGTAGTTCAAGAATTAATCAAAGCATTTTTTCTTCTGCATTGCTACTTTACCCATTTCCTCAAAATTTTTTGTCAGTATTTATTTTGGGTCAATGGAAAATGACATTTCTTCTCCCTGTCAGCAGAATCAAACCATCAGACACTTACGTGGCTGTGCTAGAAGAATACACTGAATTCTGACGTTAACCTGTCTGTGAGCTGAAATCCAAACCCCACAATTTTTTCCAGGGCCTCCAAAGTAGTGAAAGTGTTGGTGACACCAGTCTGGTGTCCCACGGTCCATGTTGTACGTCACCAGTGAAGTTGTATATGGCTCTATTTCCTACCCTTGATTGGAAGGGGAACTCACAGGCCTTGAGGTGATGCAAATTTCCATGGGACTTGGAGCTTTGATTGACTAGCCAGAGCTATTTGATCTGTTCCAGATGGGACCTGACTTCATGTGTTTTAGCAAATGGTGGTAGATGTTGGACTTTTTAAGCCATGCCAACTGACGTGATAAAAGCTTTCAGGGGCTTATTCATTTCTTCCATATAAAATAAGGCAATTTGCACATTTTATGTTAATTCTATATTGATTATCACTCTTAGGAGGTAAGGATGTTAATATTTTTTAAACACACAGGGCTTTACTCGATCAGACTCATTTGTTTCCTCTGATGGAAGAAAAGGGCCTGAGGTAGAGACAAGTTAAGAGCTGACTAGGAGGTTTTAACTAAAGTAGTGGGATGAATGTGAGCCAAGGAAAATTTAGGCTGCACATCAGGAAAATTTTCCTAACAACGAGGTCTGTTACTACGTGGAATGGTCCCCCCAGGGAAAAGGGGGAAGCTGACTAGACAAAGCAATGAAGAACACATTGTAGGGAGCAACCTTTAAACTGTTCAGGAATGGACCAAGTGACCTAAGTGCATTTTCCATCTCTAATTTCTCTGACTCAACCGCTACAAGGGTGCACTGTAGAGTATATGACTCCTGTGCTCTGCCACATCAGTACTGCTTTGGGAAGACTTCCCACAAAGCCAGTCGTCAAGATGCAAAAGACCAGCGTCCTGATCTCCAGATATCTTTGCTGGGGTCTACCAGGTGTAGGCTGCTCTCACTGGGAGCTTTGGCTACCTATGGCACCCACCCAGGGACTGCAGGGTGCATGAACTGAGGTTATTTCGGACTGGACCTTTTTAATTCTTCAGCTTTGCTTTTCTTTGCATTTTTTTCTGACTTCTTCCTCTTGTTTAGCAAAGCTTTTCATGCTCAGAAACCACTAAGTTGCTATCACAATTTCCTTTAAGAGAATCAGTTTAAGTTTGCTTGATCACAGCTTATAGAGGAAAATTCAAGCTAAATAGAAACCTGACACATAGGTGAGATTTCTCAGCACCTGGTGATGCTCATGCAACAGCTATCACATTAGCAGTCACCCAGGATTGAGTAAAATGTCGAACTTAAGATGCCAAAACAGCTTACAATGCAACTGTCATGTACTTATTTTCCCTACTGAACTGGACTGAACAAGCCAAGGAATAGACACATGCTATCAATGGTTTTACTTCAGTCAAAGTCAATATGACTCCCTAGTAATGAGGAAAAGTTATTATTCTGAGTCTTGAATGCTGCAAACATTAGAGACCTTCTGATAGAGGTCTTCAGAAGTTTTTTATAAATCTTCTTTACAGAAAAGTTGATTCATTAACAGCCAAGAATTTCTGCAGGAAGTATCAGTTTCATCACATTTCTCAAGAAAATTCACACAAAATTTTGAAGTGATCATACTCCAAATGGTATTTTTGCGGATTTTTTTAAAAAGAAACAACAGGGATTTTTTGTTTGTTTGTTTGTTTGTTGAAAAGCAGGTTTTCTTATCAAATTGTAACTAATTAGAGTAGAACAAGACATAACGTGGAGAACTGATTTTTTTTTCTCAGAAAAATGGTTTAGTACACCCAACTACAGTGAACTTTGTGTCTGAGTATTTTTATTTCCTTTAAAAGTAAAAAAGTATTCAAAAATCAACATTTCCATAGAAGAGGAAAAATACATCCCTCTTTGGCTTATGTATTGTCTGAGCAAGAACTGTTTGAAATTATAGGCAAGATAACAAAGGGCCTTTTCTGCTGTGCCTGTGTGGGAAACCCTGTATTTATTCTTAGTTTAAATCTGGCCCAGAAAACACATGTTTTGAAAAAATAATAGGTATGTTATAGGACAAACTCAGTGTACCATGAATGCGACTGGAGGAGCTGTATAGATTTCTGACACAGATTTCATTCGTGGATTTACTTTTGCTTTTCAGCAGCCTTCAGCAGTGTTTAGCTCTGCGCTCTCAATTCCGATCTATTTCTTTTACGCACTAGGTGCATGCATGAATGCACTGACATCTAACAACGAAAGAGCGGCTTCACGGAACAGAGACAGCAGATCAGCTCTATATTCAGCAAAAGCTGACAGCAGACTATGTAAAAAAAGATATGTAAATGCAAAGAAGAAACAGCTGAAAAAGTCTTCTAGAAAAAGAGTTTACTTCTACATGTTAAAGAAAAAAAATGCAAACGGAGCAATTAATAAGAAATTACTTTAGAAAACTCACTGGGACAAGACAGGACAAATATCACTTAGAGCAGAAAAAAAAAGTCCATGTCAGTAACACCTCTATCAACACTACTTTCATTTTACCAGTTCCTGTCTAGCCGGGAACTAATTTCTTTACAGTTACTGAAGCAGAGTAACCACAAATCAAACAGTAGGAAAATGATAAC
>NW_010428379.1:61945-87196 GCF_000710305.1 Buceros rhinoceros silvestris | reverse complement strand
TGAACCCCACAGAGGCCTCTTGAGTGGGTTTGGTGATATCTGAACTATGCTTAGACAGTTGTGAAATGTCTAATGTGGGCCAGTCAATCAGCCTCTGCCCTTGAACTTGTCGTTTTGTGAGACAAAGTGGGAATAAAAAAATAAAAAAACACAAATATTCGGAAAAGTCAAAACTGTTACAAATTATTTATGAGCAAAAGTTGGATATTACTTGGAAGGTGACATTAGAAGCCTTTAATATATTGTGAGAATATAAAGCATGAGAGGGAGCATAAAGTGGATGGAGAGACACAGTTTGAAGGAGTTTTCAAAGTTATGTTCCATTGGCTCAGGCTGCACCTTACTGAAATGAAACTTAACAGGCCAATAAATACAGCTCTGCTGAGCAAAAAGAAGAAGAAATCATACTAAACTCTGCTTATGCTGACATCAGCTGGCCTATAAATTATTGCCCAATAAAAACTATCAAGATGTGAGCAAAAATATCCCAGATCTCCATTCTGGGAAGAAAAACATCTCGGAGCTGTTCCTATGTTATAATTTTTTTTTCTTTTATTGTGATTAGGTGAAGGTCTATCCATTTGGCCAGCTTCATCCCCATCTTTTACACTTACTGTTCTCTAGAATTTCTTATTTTAGGAAGTTCTTTCTTGAGCATCTTTAATGGCTGAAAGGCATACTAAAATCTTTGGCCCATAGCCTCGACCAGTATAAATCATTTCATCTGCACCAAAGTCAAGGTATCCAATCTAGTTTACATTAGCTGAACATATTGCCCTCAATTTCTTTGAGTACTTCATTCATTGCTATAGACAGCTATGGTGTAGACTTGCCATGGATGCGATGATTTCTAGGAAGCTCTGAAAATTTGTGCTGCCTCAGGTCTGCCACTTCACAACAGAGAAAATGATCGGGGAGGTATTTGGTATCTCTTGGAATTCCCAGGGGATTCCTGTCTCTTACTTCTGTTGCTTACTTCTTCATTTACGTTGTTATAAAGTGAAGATTTCAGTGAATGCAGAATTGCCTCTACAGAGGCAATTACAGAATCATAGAATTGTAGAATGATTTGGATTGGAAGGAACCTTTATAGATCCAACACCCCTGCAATAAGCATCTTCAAACAAACAGAACAAGTTGCTCAGAGCCCCATCCAACTTGACTTTGAATGGGGCATCTACAACCACTCTGGGCAACCTTTGCCAGTGTTTCACCCCCTCATTGTAAACAAGTTCTTCCTTGTATCTAATCTGAATCTACCCTCTCTTAGTTTAAAACAGTTGTCTTTGTCCTATTGCTACAGGCCCTACTAAAAAGCCTGTTGCCATCTTTTTATAAGCCCCCTCTGAGTACTGAAAGGCCATTAGTGGAGTGCATGTGAATGCAATGGGAGGAAAAAAGACACATTTCAGTATGATCTCCCCTAGTATAAGAGCTCAATGAGGCTCTGCAGAGTATGTTTTTATTTTTTATTCTGGTGTGTATATAACCCCTCCCCTCCTTGACAGGTAAAAGCTCTCTGAATGCAGCACAACTCTGTTGTAGGTCTACTGTTACTCCTGATAGATCTAGTAACTCCCTAAGGAAGTTCAGAACACTCTGCCTACTACCCATGCTTCCAGCTGGGGCAGATCCACACCAAGAGGCAAGATGTAACAGCGGGCAGATGTCTGCCTTAGATGAGGGTAGAGTTTTGGTGGAGACCAGGTTCTTCTTGCATGTCAGCCAATGAGATGATATGGAGCAAAACACTTTGCAAAGCAGCTGGAAGGGCAACGCTACCCCAAAACCCTGGTATTACTATTGTAACTTGGGAGCCAGATAGGGTTCACAACTAAAGGGGCCATTTTCTGGCTCTGTCACAAGCTTCCCAGGCAAATGCAGCAAATGACTTCCGGCCAGAGCTGCTACAAGATATAGGTGGAATGGAGATGTTTGTTTCAACGACTGAAACTCTTCATTTCATTGATACTTTAAATTTGTACACATCTCCTGCTAGATTTCAAAACTACTCTCAAGACTGCTCCTACCCATTCCCAGACTGCCAGCCTTTACGAGGCTGAGCAGATTGGTGCTTGACTCACACCTCCGCTCTGACTACACTTTCCTGAATGGACCCATGGTGGTAGGTGCTCCTGGAGCAAAACTAACAGGTGGAGGATCCTCAAAGTACAGGGTGGCAGAGATGGCTTTTCGTCCGTGTAACACGTTGGTGACTAAAGCGCTTCTCTGGGAATAAAAACTGAGGTCCCATCCAGATTCAGCCTGAGAGATCCCATCTGCCGGGAGCTTCAGTTGGCTTTAGAGTATTGGAGCACAGATGCTTTCTATGCCACATGTTAAGAAAAAGAGAAAGGTTGTCTGGCTTTTCTTTAGCACAGCGGACTTGGCATTGATCTGGGAAAGACATCGCAGGGTTGCCACCCTGGCTTACTGGGGTTGCTTTTTGTTTCATTTCCCAGACTTCTGTTAGACTCTTTCGATCATCCCATCTCAAGCCTCATGCGATGATGTGTGCCTTCTCTGACTGGCTGACGGTCTCTTTGAGGTAGTGAGCCAATCTTGTATCATATCAACATAGATCCAGTTGCTAATAAATAGGTAGCCACAATATAGAGTAGAAGCCTCTTGAATAGAAAGGGGTGTCTTAATAGTGTAGTGTAGCCTAGCAGAGTCCTTTAGTTAAACTCATCAGGTTCTTGTCAATGAATTGCTAATTTTAAGAACTATCAGTGCCCAAACTTAAGAGCAAAAAAATTGAAAAATCATAATTAGAGGAAAATGGATCATGGAAATTCAGGTTATGAACACTACCCTTGTCTGCAAAACACTATCTCTGTACCACCCAAACCCTCCTTCCATCAGTTTGATGATTGGGAGCAGCACTAGCTCAGATTGAGAGTGTACCATCCACTGAGTCACTGGCACTGCTTCCTTTTGGCACAGTCCTCCTTGGTAGGAACTATTCTTTTGCTGAACCTCCCTCGCTTCTTCTTAGAAGCAGAAAGCAGAAGTGTTATGAGTCACCTCATAAGACCACCTGCTAAATTCTTCTCCTGTGGTCTTGACCCAGACACCACCTGCTAATAATGAATGTAAAGATACATGTCTTCAGGATATTGTTCAGAAGGAGAGACTCTTTCTTTAGGATTAATTTCCTACGGAGAAGCAATAAATACCAAAAACATAAGTGCCCACTTCCCAGGAGCCCCCACATTCTGAAATTTATTGTCTTTACAGAAGCCTAATCACTGCTGTTACTCATCTGTTGCTTAATAAAATCCGTTTTAAGGAAGTAGACCACATTTTAAATACTTTTTATTTGAACAGCACTTAAATAATTTTCATATTTGTCTTTAACAATGTGTATTCAGGCCCATTTTTGGTCTTATAGAAGACCCTCCCAAACCTAGAAGACTAGGGAGTCTCATATCCTTGCCTCCATTTTCAGTGTTGCTCTAACCCCTTTCTTCATATCATTAATTACTTGTTGAGCAATGACTGAAACCATGCAATGGTGACCACCTGCACACCGGAGAAAGACAGCTGGCATCAGAAGTTGGTAGCGTGTATTTGTCCCCATTCTCATATTGTAAATTCGAACCAAAGATTCAGGAAAAAAAAAACCTCAGCCACACTGCCACAGCTCCTGGAACGCAGGTCTGTCAAGCTGATGTGCCTCCAGGTCTCTGGGACTTTTGAATGAACCTGGAATTTTTGTAGAAATAGTCATCTAGAGGAAGCAAGAAGAAAAGTGGCTTTCATCTTTTATATTCATTAAGTGTGGGACAGCTTCCAAATCAATGAGTGCATGTTATTCCCTGCCCTCAATTTTGTCTTGCCTTTTGAGTTACTACTGTGAAATAACCAACTGAGACCCATAGATTTTAACAAACCAGCGAAAAAAACAATGTGGTCTTTGAAATCGCTTTTGAATCTATCTACGGGTTAAACACTAGGAGTTTCTTGCCTTTGAAAATCCTTAAGCAAAGACGTTTTTGCCTCTAAGGACTGACATTTTATTAATGTGTGTGCTCTGTATGCTAGCGTGTGCATGAATATATGAATAAAAGTATAGACAACTATTACACAAATACTTCTTATAAAGATGCGGGTTTATGGAATTAAAAACACTAGCCTCAGTGTTGTATCTCTGAACATGTAATGTATGTCAGCATTTAGCTGATGTGTACCATTCAAGAACACATTTGTCACCCAGAAGCATTCCTTATTTTACACTCTTACATCCTGTACATTATTTCAGCCAATCATAATTCCATAGGCATTTATTTTTACTTACTGTTTAAGTTGTAGGAGAAAGAACAGAATTAGGATATACTGGTTGCCCAAACCCTGACATCTTTGCTAGATCCTACTCAGATAAAACTGCTCAGGACTTCTAACTCCAGAAAGACCACAGGAATTAGCCCTACAAATGCTTTCCTCACTTCCAAGAGGTAAAAGTATACCTTTGTGCTCTTATCTATTTGTTGCCAGTGCGACAGGCTTATGTATTTTGCGAGTACAAGAGTAAGGCCTTAGGGTGTCACTTCAAGATAACCACACACCCAGTTTTGTGTTTAGCTTCATTGTTTTATTTTATTTTATTTTTATTTTATTCATGTACTACTGAAATATGCCTGTTGTCAGTACCAGGTGTGTTTGCCAACATTAAAGAGTATAATCACAATAAAAGAAAAGCCAGGAGCTATTCCACCTCCCACACGCCAAAATTAACAAACCATAGTAAAAATTAAAGTCAAAAATACTTTACTTCCCTCCATCCCTCCTTCTCTACATCCTCTACTCTCTCCCTCCCTCCCACAAATCATCAGGCTTTCTTTCCAAAATCTTGGATAAACAAGACAACCTGCAGCATGGATGTTCAGTAGATGCTACAAAAACATAATTTTGGCCCTGTTTTCACACTATTGGCTCTCCACTGACAGTGTGCCCTAGGCAGATCCCCTTTTTCATACCCAGAGAAATCCTGCAGCATGACTTCTGTGTGGTCATCTGACAGAGGGAAACTAAAGGCTTTACTCTCCACGTGTTTTGGAAACATGGAAATATCTACAGTTATCTCTACGGCCTACAGTACCTCTGGAATTGTACTTCTCTTTCTATTTCAGACATGTATTTGAGGTAAGGATTTTTCATTTTTGTGAATCTTTAGACTATCTTCATGGTTCCTCCTTGAAATTTTTGCATCTTTTTCTAATTTACTGCAGAAAGCTGGAGACCAGACCCAGACAGGAAAGTCTAAGACAGCCCACAATATTTCTACCGTGGCATGTACCACTGTAGTATACTTCCTGTTACTGACAATTTGCTTATTTAAATCCAAGCTCTGAATCTATTCTTTGCATTGCATCATGGTTAGCTCATGTTGAGATGATTGTCTGTGATTTCCAGATCTTCTCTGAAAGCAATGTCTGCTAAACCAGATCAGTCCAGTTGTATGATGCTTGCGTTCTTTGGACAATCTAAATCCCAACCACAGTAAGATTTAGATATCTAAAATCCACTTTCAGACCAAGCTAGCATCCAGCTAGCGTTTTTCTTGTCTACCTTGTACTGCCCTCACCTAGCTTCTTTGAAAACCTCCCTTTTTAGCCTGTAATTTCCTTAGATTCTTTACTATAACTGCTCAGATATGCATGACCCCAGAAACTCCCTCTGGCTGGACATCGGCGAGAACTCAGTTATGTACAAAATCCTCTATAACCTCTGCCAGAATCTTCTCTGCCAGAAAAGTTGGATTTATTTAAATAATATAATCTTTCACCTTTTCCTCTGCAGAAAATAATGGCCTAGCCTTCACTCCTAGCCCCATCAACTGATGGTGTGCATAGATGAGCTATGATGAACAGTGAGTTGGGACAGCGATTTGAACTGTTGGTAGTGAATGTGGAAGAGTCCCATAATTACTGCAGTTGCTTTAACATTCTAAACCAAGTCTACAGATTCATCACATACCTAAAGATCTAAATTTGTCTACCTCTTTTCTGCAGAGAGCTGCTGTAAGGCTGTTGGATGTGGGCAGAGAAATGTTCAAAAGCCACTGCAGCAAGGATTGGAGTCCTGTGGCTAGCTCTAAATGGCAGAGGAAACTGAAAAAGCCCACGTTTTAACCCACTCTGAGCCATGCACACTCTTGTCCTGTGGAAACTGTGCCAGTTAAGCATTGCTGAACTAAACTCACAGCAGGGTCCACATATGGACAGAAACAACCGGACTTGCAACATCAGCGAAGGTGGTAAAGCAGTTGCAATATAAACAGCTTTCTTCTTTTAGCTAAGCAAGTTCAAGTGTATTTAAGTCACCTGAAGTATGGCCTCACGTGGTAAAAGGCAGTTTGGGCTAGGCAATATTAGGACATGCTGATTCAATGCATTTTCTCAGTAGTCTATTATCATTGGACCGCCCAGAGGGCTTGGATGCTAACCCCAGCTGCTGTAGACCCAAAGGAAGAGCAGCCCAGCCCTTGCTTGGACTCCCCTTCACCCTGTAAACTCTCAGGCTGAAGCATGAAGGAATGAACAAAATTCAGTGAAGCCGGACAAATCCCATGAGGTTCCAAAAATGTCTTTATCTGAGGAGGCCGAAAGCTTTGCCATCTTCCACTGGCATTCAGCCGCATGTGGTGAGCCAAGACAGGTGGTCCACTGGGTTGGAAGGCTCACTAAGACAGTCTGGTCTGCTGGACGCATTGGCATGAGCAATTCACTGAATGGTACTCTTCTCCTTGCACATGAACAAGTCCAGTGCAATACAATGCGGTACTGTGCTGCTGAAGAAGTTGTTCTTCGGGTGAGACATTGCACTCATAAAACTCAGCGGAGGTCCTGACCACTTTGTGGACATTAGAGATCCCATGACTTCTAGCAATGACTTTGGTGTCCTGGCCGCACTCCAGGTTGGAATGCTTTGTCTCATTGAACTCCCTATACAGAAACGTTGTCTTCACAAAGTCTACACTTGATGAGCTCATGTTAAGCTGCTGTTTCAAAGTTGATGCCAAAATGGAAAAAGAATTGCAAAGACAATTAATCATGATTACTGATAATTACCTATTCATGGTCAGTGTATCAGACTCAGAAAAATACCTCAGAATGAAAAATGTCTTTAAACTACAGGGTATTACTAGGTCTCTGGCTGGGGTTTTGAAACACTCAGAGCTGCACATATGGAAACACACATACCTGGTACCAGAACAAGAAGTGCTGCTGTGGTGGTGAAGATCTTAAATTCAGATTGAGCACTGGGTAAGTTACCAATAAAGATTGGAAGAGTCAGCCCAGTGAATTTAAATGTGGTACTTGAAACAGCTCTCTTTGACAAATGGGGCTTTGAATCATGTTCATCGCTGTAGGAGGAGATACCCACCACACTTCCCTTCACCATTTGGAAGAGAAGGTCAGACACTGTCAAAACCAGGCCACCAAGTTTGCGAGAGACAATTCAAACACAACACATCAAGATAACATTCACTTTAACTTTTCATTTTCACAGCCTTACACAGCGAGAGCGGCTTATGAAGTTTCCCTTTTAAAGACTGATTTGTGATTTATAATGATTTATAACAACACTAAAACCTCCCACAAAAGACAAATTAATACTCAGATGCTTTTTCAGCACCTCCTTTGAGAAAAAGTTTTGAGCCAGTGCCAAGGAGTGGGAGGCAAGTATTTCTCCTGAAATATAAATGGGTGGCAAACTCTGGAATAACATTTTGGCATGAAATACACACTACGTTTTCTGGAGTCTTGTCCCTTTAAGGTGTCTGAATGCTACAATTGCATAAATTAAATGTTCCCTAATAAAACAAGTTGATCAAGGGGAAAAGAATAAATTTGAGTTAAGGGTGAGTCTCCTTAAATGTTTTCTGCACATTTCTGTTTAAAGTTCACTGCCTGATCTGCCTCTCAGTTCATGGTAGTTCCAAAATACAGAGTACTTTTTTGGCTCTAGGCTTAGTATTATATTACCATTAAAATTCCAGCTAAATCCTCCAGGTTTGTAATTAGAACTATGGAAAGACCCAGGCGTTGAACACGAAGGATGCTGAACTTCAGCAGAGGAAATTACAGCACAATTTGATGTGAGAATTGTTGGATGAATTTGAATGGAACAAATCATGAAGCAGATGGGGATTGAGAGTGTGTCCAAAGATCAACTAAGGTATGTCCAAGTGTTATGAGCACTGCTAAGCAGCAGTGCATTAGATTAAACTGGGGCTCTAACAGATGCAAAAGACAGTGCAGAAAACATACGAAGGGCAAAACAAGGCTGATGGATTCACTTTGCGGAAGACCAGCGAGTCAAAAACTGCGGTTGGAGTTAAAAAATCAAGTAGGATTATTTGATGACCTGTTAGAAGAGAAAGGTAATCAAATTCCATGCTTCAAGCTATAAGCTGGTAACCACAAGGGTCAGTAAGTAAGTTTTTCCTTCTCTGAACATTGTAAAATTAGATGGCAGGGTCTTTACCAAGGCTGTTCTTGCTCTTCCTCTCTCTTAGTAATCTGGCTTTGACTGAAACATTGGGCGTGTGCCAATCTCAGACCTAGATGCAAGCTGATGCTCAAGTGGTCAATTACAGCAAATTTTATTTTCTGTCAAAAGAGATGAAAAATGAAACACAAGAAGAGATGAACCTGGACAAAATAAGAGCCCAGTTCTCTCTTCCTTATTCTGGAGGGGTCCTAATGCCTTGGGTGGGAATTCTGCCCCAGTGTGGGCTGCAGGATTGACTTTTTACTGATGACAGATGAAATTTTCCATATATGTAACCAGCCTGCCAGGTGTTGGCATCAATGCAGGCCAGACTATCTAAAATCTTTTCTTAAAATTGCAAGATAAAATTCCTCAGAAAAAAAAGTGCACAGAAATCTTAGGAAACCAAGTATTTCCCATAGGTACCGTAGCCAATATTTCCCATTCATAAACAGTGAATCTAATAATTAAATGGCATTAATTCGGGAAAAAAAGACTAATGGTGAGTTGGCACTACTTTCATCATAAGGAAAGCACTGAACGCCCCAGTGTCTTGGCCAGGAGCCCTCAGGATGGTTTCCAATTATCTCGGGTGGACAAATGTCTCCATAGGATGTCACTTGCCCCCTTTCTTCACTTCTTCCCCTTTTGGTTCATTGTTGGTATCACATATTTTGCTGTGTCTACTCTACTTGTAAGCCAGGCACAAAGGTAGCAATCCATATGACCACGTGCAGATGCTGAGTTAATTGTTGAGACTAGCTCTCAACAGAGAATAAACCAGATGCTTCTAGAGCATGGTAGACTTTGTCTTTACGTAAATGTTTAACACAGTTCAGACTAATTGTGACACAGCAAGTGTCTACTTCCTCTCTTGACTGAAGAAAGCTCTAAGACAGAAATGTCTACATTGAAGACATCAAAAACTTGGCAAGATGAGTCCCATTCACAGTGCTGCCATGACTTACATTCGTCATTGGCGATTACAGCACTGGGGAGATCTTGCAACTGTTATGTCATCTTCCACTTAGAGTTTTCTTCAGGCCAGACAGGGACATGTTTAGGCTCCGAGGCTTGTTCTCAGTCTATAGAGACTTCAGCCTTGGTGATTGGAAGTAGGAGCTGGAGACACAAAACGGGATGGTTCTCCTCTACCTTGCGCTACTCTAAGAAGAAGCCCCTATTGCACACCCAGCCCACAGAATAGGACCCTCCATATCCGAGTTGAGGCCCACATGTATCCCATCGTCTCCTACTCTTGCTAAGATGTAAGGCTAGGAGCAGAGGCTAGGTCCGTCTCAGTACTTTTCAAGAAGCCAGGAAACAGGCACAAGCCCTAGTATATGACTGCCCAGACTGATAAATTGCTGGTGTGTAATCCAGAATTACTTTTGTCCAGGCCAACTAGCATTGTGGCAGATAATGTTTAGGTCTAGTTATTGGTGCAAATCAAACTTCTTTCCGAACAGACTGTTTGGATGTGGTCTCCCTGCTCTGGAGGTGAGCTGAACTGTGCCATTGTGGGATGTTCCCTGGTCACTGGACTTGAGCTCTGGCCTGTTCTATTTCTTAATTCAGCAGCTATAGAGACTTCACTCAATAATTTCAAATCCTCTTCTGCTTTTTTTTTTTTTATCACATAACGTGTGGAATAATGTCTTGCTGATGCACGTGAAATTAATATCAGTATCAAGCAAAAGCATTCACAGGAACAAGCAGCGTGTCACACATGGGAATTAAACTGGCTCATTTTATTTCTTCATTTCACCAAGAGATGCTAGTCTAGACTAGACTAGACTAGTCTAGAATAGAATAGACTATTTCAGTTGGAAGGGACCTGAAACGATCATCTAGTCCAACTGCTTGACAGAAGCATGTTCTTCCTAGACCCCCAGACTGCAGTTTTATCCAGGAAAAGGACAATTAAAGTAAGGTAAGATGAATAATGAAGCACAGCTACTTATAATTATATCACGAGGTATCTTTTGATCACCTCCAAGCAACATCATTAAAAATAATGTTGCTGACACAATATAGCGTATTCAGCTTGATGCAAAGCTGATGGAGGGGTCTACAATTGGTCCCTAATCAAGCCTGTGTCATGAATTTAAATCTAGCCTGGTTTTAACAAGAGGAAAGTGGTGGTTGAGATGGCAAACATTTCCTACAAAGCTCTTCCCTTGATGCTCACAAAGGAGAGGCGTAAGTATTATGGAACTATGGAATAAGGGGATTTGCCAGAAGAGACAATAAAAACTAACACCCACCACCACCATCACCACCCCCACACCTGAAAAACCTTCAGAACCATGTGATGTTTATCTCCTATTCAGTCAGAAATGGCATAAAGGTAAGATGCTATTTTCCTTTGCAATCAGGTTACAGTCCTGAACTGATGGTAGGAAGAATGGGACAGAACTCACACTTCAGACGATAATACAGATGGTAACAGAAACCTCAGCTAATCCATGTATCCCAAGAAGTTTTACCATTACTGCTCTATATTGATCAGTAGCATAAATTGGGTGTGCACCGAAAACAAATTTTGGCTTCACATTTAAGAAGGGACTTGCGGAAAATTAGCAAGTTCTGCATTTGTGAACATGATTTCAGGAGCTGGTAATATAACTGGAAGACAGCCCACATGCAGGGGAAAAACCACAATTTTATCAATGATGAAAGAGTGGCTTGATAAGAGGAAACTGCAGACATCATCATCATTAATTAAACACTGAAACTGGAGAGGGGAGGGTTTTGTGGTTAAAGCATTGGTCTCAAACTCAAGAGATCTGAGTTCCTTTGCTGGCAGCATAAGGGGGGAGAAGTGCCATAACCTCTCCTTTAACCAGGTGTCCATCTGCAAAATGGGAGCAAACCATGCTCCTTGCCTTTGCCTATGCAGGGAGTGATTTTTTTTCCCTCTGCATTAGCCTGCAGCAACCAGCAATGTGAAAGCCTCATTGCGGATGGGGGTTCCAGGTGCTAAAGCCATACAAACCAATAATAAGAAATAATGGTACTGCTGATAGAAAGCATCTCTTCCTTGAAAATTAGCTTTCAATTTATTTCTCCTATGGAAGAAATTCTATATTCTTTCAGGCCAAAGACCCCCTTTTTCTTTCCCCGTATTCCAATGCTCACAATGTGGGAGGTGAAAACAGAGTTCATAATGAGAACTTGATTCTGTGGGCTCCCAGTGGGAGCATACATACTGCAGGGTAAGTGTCCTGCCTTATAACAACTTTTCCTGCCACCACAGCTATAACTAAACTGGTAGAGCAGACATAAGAACAAGCAAAATAAGTAACAAGGCTGTGTTTTACTGTTTTACCTTTTTTTTTTTTAAGGCCACTGAGTTGATGAGAAAATTATATGTGGACTAAGATTAGTTACATCTGCTAAATCAACATGAGACACCATGGACTTCATGCATGGATTTCACAGAAAAGCTTAATTTAACATATTTTCTGGAACATCTAAATCAAAGATTACTTTTCCCCAAGTGCCCTCCCTTTACAGTAATTTCATCTCTGTCTCAAACACCTCAAGCACCAGGAGATTAATTTTTGCCACCCCAGGAAGCATGTTTCCCCTTCATTTACAAACCTTCTCTCTTTTTTCTACCAACCTGGCCACTAAAACAGACAGAGCTTTGGTTGTTTGTGACCTTGTTTCATTTTATTGACCCTAAATATCTGAAGATAGTTCCTCAGCTGCAGAACCACATCTGTGTAATGCTTCCCTCTACTGGATTTATGCAGATGGCTAAGACAGCTAATAAATGGTTGTGGGTCACTGATAACATCGGGAAAAGATGCATTTCTGTGCACGGTCAAAAATGATAGCTGGTTTTCTTTCATTTTACAAGGATTAAAAGAATGTCATGCATGTAGCTTGGCTAAACAATGGCTAAAGGAGATGCGAAAATCTGTAGAAAGCTGAGAACAAGCTGGAGTTTGCAGTTAAGCAGAGTTTAAGTGATTAAATAAGGAAGGGTTGAACTTTGTGGAGTCCGGGGCAAGGAAAACTCTTGAAGATTTTTTTGAGGGAGTAAAGGATTTGGGAGAGAGGGTTGTCAGAATCACAGAACCGGCCTTACTTTGCAAACTCCTTTTTTTCCACTTGTAATTTAAACCTTTGCTGGTTTCTTCTCCACTTCAAATTCAATTAAAAGAACATGTGTTTGGCTGCAGACAAATCCATGATGTACAATGAGGAGGGAAGAAAGAGCCATGTAGTCACCTCCCTGTGGTATCGACTGTTTAGGTCACTGCAAGTGTTAAAAATTCTGAACAAATGGCTCAGCTCACTGCAGATACGAGTTCAGAACCGATAGCATGCTTGTGGTCCACCTGTATGTATCAGCATGAATCTCTGATTCCTACTGAAACTGTGCCATACCGCGATTAGTAGCACTTCCTAAAATTTTCACTTCTGCTCCCCCTAATCTTTCTCTTTAAATGCACTACTATGACAACTCTTCCACTTTTTCAGAATTCTTTTCTATTTGGAACGTCTGTCAGTATGTTAGTAAAGCTCTGTACACCCTGCACAGTCATGGGACCAAACACCTCTAACCATGCTGGTGCCAGCGAGGATTTTCCAGCCAGCTCTCACCTGTGACACCTCTGTATGCCTGAAGAGAACTGGGAACATTATCATTGGCAACAAAATTAGAACAGGGAAGCACTTTTGCACGTGGTGACCTTTCAGAGCAGAGCTGTTCTTCACAAATGCGGAGATGTGATTTGGTCCTGTTTTAATTATCGTATAAACACTATCAACGACAGCGTCACAGCATAGAGATCGCAGGGAAACGACAATTTTCATGAAGACAAGTCATCCAGGATGCATCTGACTGCATTAGTAATCTAAAGTGAGGTCACACTGCAGAAGAAATGTGGGGAAGAAAACAGAATAGCATTTTGTGAAGAGCTTAACAAAGATTGCACTTAATCAAGAAAAAACTTCTGTATGTGAAGATGCCCACAAAATATGAAATGACTCCCATGCAACAGGCATTTGTCAAAATCCCTTAAAAACAGCTTTCAGAAATTTGGGCAGCTAGGATTTCAACAAACAGGAAGACAAACTAGCGAGGGCTGCTGGTTACTGTGTTGGATTGGTAAAACAGAGCATCAGCTGCCTGCAGCCACAATTCCCCCATGCCTCACAACTTGCAGAGAGCAAAAGGTTGCAAAAGTCAAAACTGTGGCAGGTCTGGGATCTTGCTCTTGTTTTTCTCATTTCTGGGTCTGAACCATGTGTCCGAACAAAACAGACTCAGCACTTCAGAGAGCTTGTCTGCAGCCTGGCAGGTCCAGCTTGTGTAATTCTGCAGGTCACTTTGAAGCCCTCGTTAAGAAGTTTCTCAAAACACATAAATAGTTTGAGCTGCAGGGGAAAGAAAGAAAAAAAAAGAAGTGGATTAAAAAATGGTAAGTCAGATTTTATAAATGTTTCTCAAATCATCTACAAAGATGTCCTGTTTTGATTGCAGTCTCTGGTGATTTCAGGGAATAGCCAGGGCGCCTGTGGGAGTATCCTTTTCCCTACCTTACGTAATGTCCTTGCTTCAATCCCTTTGAAACACGTTCATGCCCTCGCTGGATCTATCCTTCAGGCTGCATAAGGAAATACCTCTGAAGGACTGATGTCTTCCAAATACCTTTAGGGCCCATCTTCCCTTTTTTAGACTAAGAGGATCTAGGAAATGAAAATAACGTTGACAAGAGCAGCATTGTTCGCATGGTCCTGTGCTGGCAGGAGAAGGTATCGCTGTCAGAAAGATGCTACTGGATTATTTGAGCATGATGCAGTGGGGTTTGGTCTGCTGGGGTGGAACTGGAACAGTGTGTGAGGTGAGTTTATTTCTGTGTTTGTGAGAGGTAGCTTTGTATCTCAATTTTATAAAATGATTACTGCGTCTAGATTTAGGAGCAAATACTCTCCTAACAAAAGTCACAGCTGAAGAAATCATCTTGGTGCTTCTACAGCCAGTCTTTGGATTTCTCTCTGGAAGTAACCTCGTCCTCATCTCATCAAAGCAGCTGCAAATGATAGCAACTTCTGGGCTCTTATGGATGCTGTTTTTTCCAGACTGCCCCTCTGCTTTGACCTTATTCCCAGTCCTGCTGTGCCAAACCACCCTTCTCTGCAGAGATGAAGGTCTCTTAAAATCTCAGAAAAGGCTGCCTTCACTTACCCCAGCCATGCAAAAAGCCTTAACTCCAGTTTCTTGACTAATCATGACTAAAAGGTATGTGCAGAATCTCGGAAGGTACCCTCCACTGTCCCTTTTCCCTGGACACTTCCATAATGTATATTCATGGTGGACACCCTCCCTGGATCATCAGTTCTTTGGGAAAGTGCTTTATCTTTAGCTATTTCTACAAAGTCCTTGTCACATAGTAGCAACAGAGGTCTTTCAGCATGACACGGGCTCACAACGACAAATACCTTCACTGGCACCTGAAACCACACGTGTTCTGTGTGTTTGAGCTATTATGTCTATTCCTAGTGCTGCCTTTCATGTCTAATGCAGAGTGAACCAGCTGAGAATACAGATGGTGCGGGTGAACTGAAATATTGCAATAGGGTTCAGGAAGCCCAGATACAGAAGAGGCATGTGCTTCCATGGGTATATCATACTGATTATTTGCATCATGATTCCATGTGATGAAATCTAGAATAAGATGTCTAGGCACAGAGACAAGGCTCGTTTTACACTGGTAATTGAGAATGAAATTACAGTGAGCTTGAACTGTTTAAATTGTTACATGTTCATGGATAACCCACTGTTGCACATAATCATAAGAAATACATTCAGCCTGAAAAGAAAGGTAAGGTGGAAAGGGTCTTTTTGCGCTATAAACTTTCTTCAAAAGAGTTGTTTAATGCCCAAATACCAAGCATGTAAATGAGATAATGAGAGATATCGATATGTATGTGTGTGTTTGTAGTCATCTCTCTGGCATCTAGAGGTGAGCAAATAACAGTCGGTACTACAACAAGTTGCAGGGTATTACCTTGTGCAGGTAACAATAACTAACAAACAATGTTTTATTCTTTATCTCATGTTTGCTGAAGTGGTTGAAACCAAGAGGAAAATTGATGCAGTTGTTGGGAGAGCTTTGTTAGTGTTAGTGTTACTCATGTCTCCAGGTAGAGGCATCCAGGCTGTATCCAGGTAACAGTGCAGCTTTCTCCTGCATGGAAGGCTTGAACCTCATGACTTTATCTTAGGAACTTCAATGCTGATTTGGTAACGCACAAGATAGAATTGGCCCTAGTTTACTCTTCCCAGGTGGTGTTGATTCTATAATATATGCATCAATAAAGTTTGCTTCATCAATACAGCTCAACTTGCCAGCTAGATAGCTATAACTATGCCGGCACAACGGCAGGGGTGACGACACATTGACCTTGAAGGTGCCACCTTTCCATAAAAGTTTATGTAAATTGAAGTTGGAAAGTACCTTCCCATTGACTCCAGGACCACAGGAAGCTAATCTATAATCCCTTTTCTGATTGCAGACATCCTTTAGTCTGCGTTTGCTCTGTTTGGCAGTGATTTGTAATGTGATTATAATGTATATTTACACACACACCCTCTTAGCACTGGCTGCCTAGCCAAGCTAGGGAACACTGCTGAAATAATAAAAGTAGTCAATCCCCTTCCTGCTTGAAGGTTAATGCTGTGTGGTGAGTGAAAGACTTTTTAAAACTGTTTGCTTAAGGGAATAAATGGGAACCAGGAGGTGTTTTAATGTCAGTGATTTCAACTTTTTTTCTTTTTTTTTTTCCTTTAGAACAAATCCCTGTTAAGAACAATACTTTTTTTTTTTTTTTTGTGAAGATCTCCTCAAAGGAACACTGAGAAATAAATTGTCACCTATCAGTGCTCAGGCATGAGCTGATTGGTACTCAAGAAATAAGGATTTCTGATGGAGGTCAATCAGGAAAGAAGAGCAAGGGGTGAAGAAAGAAGAAAAGAAAAAAATCACAACAAATTCAATGTATTTCTGGAGTGCATGTGGCTTAGAAGCTCAGTGGTCCCTGGTTTGCAGGACTTCATCTTCTCCTTTGATGGTAAGAAGACACTTTTATTAGTGGGGAAATGGACACCTGGAGCTTTTCCAATGTTACTGTTCCTTGGGTGAGTAGGCAGCAGCTCAAATCCATGGCAGGACAACTTCAGCACTGAGACCTGGAATGGTGAGGTCACCAAAACCAACAAGGTGCTAGACCGGCCCAGGATCAGCAATGGGAGTTTTTGCACCCTGGAGTGGATTCTGGCTCAGCAGTGGTAAGAGCACCTGCCTGTATTTTGTGTTTGTGCAAGGACAAATCACTGTTGAGGATGACATCCAGGGATCTCCATTCAGCTTCCTAATAATCCAAGGACACCTCCATGGCAGAGCCAGTTGATGTGGGGCTAGTTCTGCAAAAGTAGAACTGGAATTTTCAGACTCACCCAAACAGGTTTGACTCATCATTTGCTCTGCAGCTGCTCTGCAGCTTTCTGCAGGAATTAGGTACTTAGCCCTTCCTCAAGAAATGCTTCCTTACCCTTAAAATGTGCCCATTGTTGTTTTCTGGGCTAGAGTCAGGCTATCTAAATAAAGGAACATAAATAAGTGTAGCAGCTCTAGGTCACCCTCAGAAGGCAGCTGAGGTCTCGGTGGCCTCCTTTCTGCACTGACTCCAGGGGCTATCTAAGCCCGTTAGACTCATCTGCCATCTAATCTGCGTGTCTAAGGCTAGGCGGGAAGAACTTGAACCTCCTTTTCTATAAAAAAAAATCACTCCACCTTCCAAAGACGCAGTAATGATCTACAAGATGAAGTGCTGAGATCCTGGGGTGGTGGAGACTGCAAAATCACACAAAGTGAAATCACTGCTTAGGATTGAGTTGGCTGAACCCACTTTTCCTCATTTCCTAAGGTGCCTGGTATGCTGCTGTGTCAGCATCCTCAGAGCTTTTTTACATGGACGGGGTCCTTGATGCTTTTTGATACCGGTGGGGTTTCTGTGGCACTTCGTAGGATCCAGCTGCTGAGTTCCTGGCCACTGTGGGGACAAGGATTATGGATTTAATACACCCGCATGCTTACTCTCATGTAATCAGAAGCAACTCCACTGATTTCTTTGGCTTCGAGCCAATCCAGCTCCTAATGGAGCCATTCATTAGAATCCCACTAACTTTCCATGAGGGAGTGTGGATACGGCCCTTGCCATGGGAGGTCGCAGTCATGCTGGTGGGGTTATCCTGTGAACAGGAGGGAAGAATCAGCCCTCAGGCCCTTTCTTTCTAATTCTGAGCATGCTGCCAGCGCTTAACCATGTTAATAATTAACCCACAAGCCTGGAATTCCCTTCTTAGTCTGCGTGGCAGCCACCACCCAGAAAAAACAACTGCAAAAACGTGGGAGACCTGAGCTGTCTGCCCATGAGTTTGTCTAAGAGCACATGGTGCAATCTGTGGGATCTAAACAAAGGGGGAGACTAATTTCCTGAAGAAAGCTGCAGGAAATCATCTCCTCAGCACAAATTTTCTGTTGCAGGTGAGAAAAAGGGGAAGTTTTCAAAACAACTGCATACTTGGATTTTATACTCTGCACACAAATTAACCTCTCTGAATAGGGTCACTCTGATGTTATTATTATTATTTTTAGATACATAGTTAAAGTTATGGTTAGCTTTATCCCCTCCTGTGTTATTGTTGTTATACCACATATTAATGTAGTGCTTCTGTAGCTGGGAGAAGCATGGTTGAATTACAGCAATGCGCTACAAGCAGGAGGAAAGTGCTGTGGTTTGGCTGGTCCACTACTAGATATACACCAGCACATCTGGACAGGAGATCATGTGACAAGTAGGAAAGCCAGAAACATATCCTGGATACTGTAAAAAATGGGTTCTGTTAAATTAAAAAGGCTTTAAATATTGGCTCAGCTGGTTTCTGTATAGCGTTTTTAGTAGTTTTGGAATGTGTGGCAAGATTTGTGATCATCAAGAACTTGATTAAATATTGCAAATCCATTGTGCTGCTAGTTTTTTCTCAAGGGCTCCGTGTTTCTTGCCAGTTCTCCTGTACTCTTGTAACACAAGCCATGACTTCTGATTCTGGATGAGAACTTTGTGTCCTCAGAACAACTTCTGTGAAAAAAAAAAAAAAAAGGGAAAGAAACTGAAGACACACAACACCAACAAAAAATCCCTGCTTTTGCAAAACTTTTGGAAACTTCCAAGGCTACAGGAGGTTTTCAGCTGCTGTAGGATGCTAGACATGATTCTCTTTGGTTAAAAGCCAGTGTGTTGACTCATAGAAATTTTAATCCTCAAATCCTCAGCCAGATCAGTTGCTAAATTTCACTCATGTCTATTCACGACCTGCTATGAAGTGCTCTGCAAACACAACTTCATGGCTGTACATGCCATCCCACTTTCTTCCTGAAGGACCTGAATATCCTGGGTAGTCTTTTGTTCAGGTCTGGACACAGGTCATGATCTTCTTCCCTTCTTGCGCCTGCTAGCAACAGTCTTACTGAGCAGATTGTGATTCTCCAAGGAGCAATGTAACAGCAATATAGAAAATTATTGCTGCGGCATCACTAAGAAAATCCTCATAGTATCATGTAAATAAAAGCTGGAAGGGATATTTAAGTGATCACTGTGTCCAAATTCATGCTCTAGTATTAGGCCTTAACCTGTGCAGAGGAACAATAGGAAACATAGTAGAAAACTGCTTGGCTAAAGCATGAGCTCTTGGTAGACCTCAGGACAGTAGGGTGGGTTACTGGGGTGAGTATATGAGAAGAGGAGAAACACATTAGGAATTAAGTCAGAGAGGCCAAAACACAAAATGGGATTAAAGTAGCAATAAACATACAGCGCATCAAGAAAACATTCCATCAGCAGTAAGGAGAGAACCAAGGAAAGTTGGCCTGTTACCCAGCAGAGAGGAACTCTTCTCAGATGATGCTGCCCCAAGGATACACTTAACACCTTTTCAATGAGTTTTCATTTAAAGCTCTAAGATGTTCAACATCATGACCAACGAGTAATTCCATGATTTATTTATTCTCAGATTGATTGAGACTCATGAACTCTGGTCTAGGATGCTGAGAGTGCAGCTCCACATTCCTTGAGTTTGGATGGGGACTGCACTATAGAGGATCTCCTAATCCTCTCCATTTCCTGTGCTCTGGTTTGCTTTCCAGATAAGCTTAGACTTCACAATGAAACTAAACCAAAAGACACACTTTGGGAGTGTTAATTAGTAGTTACTAATAGGCATAAAGTCCCTGGGACCAAACTAGAGCGAGTCTCAGGCAAAACCCGGACAAGCGGTGTGGTCGCCAGGACTGTTGCTTACGACTGATCCTCTCCTATTGCACCACAATGCTTGCACAAACAGACATAGCCTGAGAGAGCTGAGTAAAGCAGTTGTACAAATGTTACCAATTAACTTTGACAAGCCTTTGGCGGAAAGGTGAAAAAATGTAATTGGAAATAGTGCCCATTACAAAAAGAAGAGAATAGAGAAGCCAAGGAGTTGTAGGACAGTCAGTTTACATTTCAGCCCCAGAAAAATTCTGGAATGAGCAAGTGAACACATTATTACACCTGGAAAGTACTAAGGACATGAGTAGCAGCCAGTAAGGATTTGCCAAATATAAACCCATCTAGTATTTTTTCAAAACAGAAAAATGGGTCTTTTTGATTGGGGAAAATTGAATTATTTCATAAACAATGCTGGTTCACTTGCCATTCTCATAAGCAATCTAAAGATACAGTCCAGGTGAAATTAGATTAAGTGTAAAACTGACCAAATTATTATGTCTGTTGAATAGGTAGGAATCTGCCAAATTCAGATGTAACTTGTCAAGAGATTTCCACCATGATTGAGACCATGAAGCAGAGAGTAGATATATTGAAGAAGCAGTACAAGGCTGGAAGAGACTGCAGATGACATCTTGAAAGAATGTTCAGCACTACCATGACATTGTCTTTCTTGTCCTCTGCTGGGACTGCCCACCCCAGAAAACACCTGGGGAGCACTTCTCTACTTGCTCCCACCACTCTCATTAATCAAGAACTAGAGATTTAAGGAATCTTGTTTATCTCCAGCCTCAGAATGGCGCCCAGAGAAGACCTCACAGTCCATAGATAGCTGCCAAGAGAAAGAGTTTTGACTTAACTATCCTGAAACCTTAACTCCACCCACATGAGTACTTACATGACAGTGAAGTCCTGAGTCAATAAGCTTACAGAGCACTGTTCTGATTCCCAGAGAATTCAGTCCTGCTCTCAACAGCAGAGCTCCTGAGGGCTGTGAATGACCAAGGCACCAGCTGAACAAGTCAAGGACTGGCAATGCTCTGCTTTGATTCTTGATGGTCTTGTTTGAAATGCAATGAGTGGGGCAGGAAAGGACATGTGAATGACACAATTATCTATCAAGAGGTTCCCACATACAGAGTGTCCGAGACATTACTATACGCACTCCTTTGGGGAATCATCTCACACAGTGTGTACCTTATGGTTTCTTTTAGTGAAGTTTATGAGAATCATTGAGCTCCATGTAATAGTCACCAAAATGATTAATAAGGACCTAAAAGCCCACATGCACATACTTCCATGTTAATGAGGCCCTCATGCTTTATGCATGAAGCAGAACACAAAGCTCCGGAAATAGTTCTCCTCAATGTTCTTTCCAATGCTCCCATTTTTTATGCTGTAATAGACATTGATTTATTTGAAATCAGCATAAAATATGTACCAGCTCAATAAACCCCAAAGAGTTTCTCAGACTTTCTTGAGTGTCCTCATCAGGCAATAAATTACAGAAGCAATAAAGTATGTTAAATAGCTTAACCAATCATGAAGTGCAGAGCCATCAAATGATTCATTTAAATATTTGTAGGACATTAACCAAACAAGAGATACTGGAGTCTTTAAATATATATTTCTTTCTCAAACTTGTGTAATAAGTATGGAGATAGGTAGGGCAGTGGAATCGTGGGCCATACCTAAATAACAAAAAATCTTTCTCTTATCTTTGTAAATGAGAACTGTTATATGCTATATTTACTGAGCATATATCTACTTAAAGTTCTTCACATTGAACTGTAGGATTTGAAAACTTAAAAGCCTTTGTTTTTCTTTGCTATGTCCCAAAGAGAAAAGGAAGTAACTTAAAACAAGGCAATTGCAGGACAGAGAGACTAAGTATTGGATCAATAAAGAAGCCACCATGAACAATTTCTAGAGTCTACAGTAAAAGATTGGATACTTGAGAGCCTTAGTGTTAATTTAATTTTAGAAAGACATATATTCCCTTCAGAAATGTAGATTCTTAGATTTCAGCTATGGGAAGCCTGGATGGGAGGCAGTTTGCAGGTTAAGACACATGGACATGGTCAGCTGAATCACTCTGAAGTCCTCATGACCCTGACAGCTAGACCCCCATCAGCTATACCTGGAGTTTAGAGATCATCTTGCAGGAAATCATCTACATTTACATATCTTAATCTGAATTTGTATCACATCCCGGGAAACATCTTGCCTTCTAGAACATCATCAAGGTCTTTGGGCTACAAACTGGATTCATGTGGCAGCCTAAAACCTGCATCTTGCCAGCTGAGTGACTCTCTCTGATTTACAGCTTTCTCAAGAAGGTCAGCACCAGACCCATAGTGCCTCTGTGGGAGAAAGGACGGTGTCCAGAGCTATGACCTTCTTGAGGCTTTATGGGGGCCTTTGAAGGTTGAGTCAGGTCAGCACGGGAGAAAGAAGTAAGGCTGAAGATTTGCCTCTCAGTGTGGTTGTTTAGGGTCTAGTGTCATTTTACATAGTCTGAAATGGGAAACCAAAGCCAAAACATGCCCTTTTGCTGCAGAAAAGGTCTGCAGGATATTCAGACATAGTCTCTCACTCTTGCCCTCCCTCATGTTTGTTACTCTCCTTTTTAGAGATATAATATACTTAAGAAATAATATATGATACAAATATTTCTCATGAGTATGTTGTATGTGTGTGTAGCATAGGAAAATCAAGCATACATATATTCCTGTGCGTATAGGGAGCCAGAACTGGCAAGTAGGTATTTCAAGTGCATGTGGTAACTACTAGACGAGATCGTCTGCCACCTACCTTCCTGCTCCTGGACTCCTGGATTTTCTCTGCCTGAAGAGCCTGTTAGTTCACTGCAGACATGAGTCAGAAAAAGAGCCTAAGACTGGCACAGATGATCAGAGAGTTCAGGCCTGAGAGCCAATTTGAGGCATGAGCTAACATGACAGTGTAGATGTACTCAGGGAAGAGGATGGCTCAGCAGATACTCAGCACTCTGCAGGGGAAAAGAAAAAAAAGGGTCTGGGTTGAAAGCCAAGGAGAAAATTCAAATGTGGGGCTTTCCACACTAACCCTGAGTGCACCAACTCAGGAGCAATTATATTAAAGGGGACCCGCCCCTACCTTTTCTGTGATAGAACAAGGGTAAATCTCATGATAACGAGGTGAAAATAGAGGATTTTTACGAGTGTACCTGCTCATCATCTCACAGACCGTTCAGCAAAGTGTTGGGGTTTTTTTGTTTTCTTTTTTTTTGAGTTAGAGGATCCAGCCTGTTTACTAACACACCTATTATTTCTGCATTTTCTAACCTCACCTTAAACCCATTAACATCTCTGGCTTCTGTACAAGCCTGCAACAATGAGTTCCCCCACTTAATTAAATTTTTTATTTAAAAATACTTCTTTTCGATCTAAACCTTCAGACTGATGATTTCCTATGAGGTTCTCCACTTCCCATCTCCTGCAAAATGGAAAGCAATTGTTTCCTATTTGCTTTCTCCACAACGCTCCGTTTCTACAAGCCTCTATCATCTGTCTCTTCCAGTCTCTCTTTTTGGAGGAACCATATTGTACATACATCCGATTGTCATCGATCCCTATTCTCTTTGTCTTCCCTGATCCCTCCCGTTTTTCCTCTTGAGATGGGGTGATTAGATGTGCACAGTTTTCAAGAAATCGGTTTTTCAGACTGCTGGTACCTGTGTTCTTATTTTCAAAGAGCTGCAGTGACTCCAGGATCTCTTTCTTAAGTTGGCTATAGCTCATTTAGAGCTCTCATTGTTTATGAACACTAAGTTTCTGTTTGTCTTTTTTTCCACCAGCTGCCTTACTTCACCTTTGAAAATCATACTTTCAGATACGGAACATAAGTCTCTTCCTTGCATAATAATTTGTTTGCTTATTGCAGAAGCAGGGTGCTTTGTTGGAAGCTCACCTGAGCAGAGGTGGCCACTGACTGCATGTTTTGTATCTTATGACCTTAGATAGAGTGATTTGTTGGAGGTAAGAAACCTGTAACACCTTGCGTGAACTAACACTGGGCTGGAAAACTACCTAAGGAGTATGGAGTGGTTCAACTGATGAGAGGAGATGCTGGCACATGGGATGGAAAGGGGTAGTCATGTGGAGAGGATGGAGGCATTGGAATCAGAGAATATCTCAAGTTGAAAGGCATCAATAAGGATCAATTGGCAGATTAGCAGTGGCAGATCTTGAGCATGATTTCAAGTTTGGTTAAAAAACTCATCCCTGCTGCCCCACAAAACAGTGTTTCTTGTGTTTCCTTCCAACAAAGAAAAGCTCCCTGCCCTTTCACAGCCACCCACAGGCAGCTGTACCCTTACTCCCTGACAACACTCATCCTGCCTAATGATTTCCCATCTGAATCCCCCACCTGCCCATCCCCTTCAAACTCAAGTGAGGTGTTCTTTTATAGGATCTGATCAAGATTAATTACAGCTGTGATTTGCTAGAGTGTAAAGTGGTTGCTATATCCTCTGATGTACACTTGCTCAACACTTATCCCAGACCCTCTGAGCCCCTGACTTCTCAAACATTCCCTTCCCAGCCCTGCTGCTGCCCCAAAGCTGCCACTGCACTTCTTGGTGTGTTTGAAGTCATGTGCTTTACACTCAAGCTGTCATTGTCCTTTTCTCCTCATCCCCAGGCCCTGAGACACTGTGACTGATGAAACCTTACCTCTTGCCCTGGATCTCTCTGTAGAAGTAAAATGTCACTTCTGGTCACTGTGATTGTTTGGAAAGCCTGGTCATGACTGCTTTTATCAAAAATCCTTCTGGAAGAGCTAGAGGTAGGAGGAAAAAAGAATGTGTCTGAAAGTAGGTCTACAGGAGCATCAGGACCAATCCCATGGCTGCCAGAAAGGAGCACCATCCAAAGAGACCAGTGGTAATGTCTCACCGTGCAGCACAAAGAAATTAGGACCCTGGGCTCTGCTCTTGACTATCTATCTCCCAAATTTTAGAAGGACTTGGGCCAAACTCCAACTCTTTGTATTGTAGACGAGTGGGCTTAAAGTCAGGACTAGGTACCTACTAAGGGGTTCTAGCAGCTGAACAAGATGATCACTGTAGGCTCCTTTCACTGAACTATTCTATTCTATTCTATTAAATGTTGCATTAAAGGGACGAAGTCTTGATCCAAATTCTCTGAAAACCTGCAGTCACTTCACCACCAATTGCAGTCGTGTTGGCAAACCTCAACAGTTATTGCAATGTTACTAAATCTTAGTTTGGGGAGAAATTTCTTGTCACTCACCATTCTCCTGTCCTTCCTACTGTCTCTGAAGTTGTTGAATGAAGAATTATTTTCTTCCAGACACAGTTTTCTCTCTATGTGTTATGAGTGTACATGCTTGCCTGTGTAGGGA
>NW_010428379.1:53556-61865 GCF_000710305.1 Buceros rhinoceros silvestris | reverse complement strand
TGCCTTGTTAGGGAACAGAGTGAGTTATTGTGTCTTGACTTCTTAGCCAGATTACCAGCTCCATTTGCACAATCATCGTACATGTTTCCACAGGATTATACAATAAACTGGTCATTCCAACTGCAATATTTGGCATGTTGATGGTTGACTCCTCTTTCTTTCCAACCCTCCCAGAGACTGGCTTCACTCCACTGAAGTTAGTGGAATTGCAATAAAATAAAATCAATGTTGTGGAGCAAAATCAAGCCCACCTGACACTATTTCTTTAACAATCTACTCATTTGGTAAAGTTCTGATTCTGGTGAATGGCATCCTATAGATGGACTCATCATCATCATGAAGTGAAAAGCCAATATCCACTTCTGTCACAGTCTCAATAGCAGCAGTGGGACTTGACATCTATCTGTTTTTGTTTTTTACCTGATGTATCTAGTTTTGCAGGATATGAAGCCCAGAGGAAAAGCAAATACATAGTTAACATAAGTATTAACTATTAAAACCACAGATATACACATGCACACACACACATACACATAAACATAAACCCCAAACCCTGTTCAAACCACCATGTTGCTGCAACAGATGAGATTCACCACCTACTCAAAGCTTTGGGTGTGAAAAAGAGCACAAGAGAACCCACTTCAAGCTGGGAGAATGATGAGGGCCCTGTCTCCTTTCCATGCAGCCTTTGGCTGACAGCAAGAAAATTAATAGTAATAGTAATATTAATAGTACGCAGGGATTTTAGCTGAGCGAAAAAACAGCACTTCAAAATGGCTTGTTTGTATTTACAAGTGCCAGGGCAATTTTCAGAAGGACTTCAAAAGAGTAGGATGAGCCTCGGGTCAATATAGCTGATTTTTGATAGATAGTTTTTCTCTCACTTCTTTCCAGGGGAGGAGCTGCAGAGGGAGCCAGTGACATAGAGCCAAGGTCTGTAAGGTTTTCCCAAGAGCGTGTTACAAATGTATGAAACCGTGAAGGGGAAGACTATAAATCAGGACCCAAAAGGATGCACTGTCTGCGGCAGCAGCTCTGAACCTTCAACAAGACATTTTTTGAGCAAGTTTTTGGAATTTTGGTGGGCTCTGACCTGCAGTTTTCACTTCCAAAATAACTTGACTTTTCTAAAGTGGTAATTTCATTTTCATGATAATGCTAAACTCAAGCCACATGTGCTTTAATTTAAAGCAGGACTCAGGCAGTGGACCCTGCCAAGAAACAGTAGAGAAACATGCTTATTCTACTAGTTTGCTTGAGGCATTCAGCATTTTTGAATGCCTAGGCAGAAATATAGTTTTTAAATAAGCCAATCCCAGAGAGGGGGAGAGAGAGAGAGGAAGAGAGAGCAGAAGAAGGAGGGAGGGATAGAAGAAGATTGCAGTACATTTTTGCATTAAGCTTTTGTTGCATTGGCTGGTTAAATAAGAACTGATGAACTGGCAAGAGAGCAAATGTTATTTATTGCCTTCACTGGCTATTTTCTTTTTGACAGCAAAGGTGTTGTCCAGATCCCTTCTCTTTTTCAGACACAAACTGGCACGTTAGACTTCATCGTGGTGAAGACTATTAGACTGCTTTAAATACACACTTGGTTGTACAGCTCTTTCTACTAATTAAATCCCAGGGAGAGATATGTTTACAGTCCTTTTGGCGGCATTTTTAGGATTGTTTTAAACTCTCCTGGGAAGCCCAGGAAAAATACCTTGCCTTTTTATTTAGTGAGAGGAAAAGGAGATACAGAAAAGAAAGAGAGAAGAGGCAGGAATGAGTGGACAGAGAGGAAGAAATGCTTTTCCCCTCTCTTCCAGAAAGCCAGAGGACCATGCTCTTGAATTTGTGGGCTCTTTGCATCAGATGAGAAGCCAACTTCTTCCCCCTGCTTAAGTGCCTCCTGGATCCTTGTATCTGTCATTAGAATATAAAATCTCAAACCGCATCACTAAAGCAAGAAAGCGTTATCTGCCTTGTGGAGCAAATTATACAGCCATGAGTGGTAAAAATCAAAAGTTGCAGAATCAAATTTTGGTTTTCAGTGACTTCTGTTGGACCTTCAGAGACTCAATGCTTTGCTTTGTCAGGCTGCACTAATTTTAGATGGTCACAAAACAGTTGTAGGTGAGGCACAGTGTTTCAAAAAAAAAAAAAAATCATTGCCTATTAGTAAAAACACTTCATTTCATTGGCTTCCAGATGCTTATGCGAGAGATGCTCTTGACTTAGGGCTCCTGGGGATTTTCTTTGTCTAAATGTGCACAGTCAGTAACTACAAGAGTTGGGAATAGCAATACCCACTTTGTTGTGCCTGTAAGAGCGCAGCTGCCCCAGCTGTCTGTACCTACCCCCACAGTGGCTTGGCTCTATGTATATGACACAGGGCAAATTGCACCAGCTGGAGACCTATGTTATTAGACGTTGGACAAATTTGCTCATTTTAAGCAGTCCCTTTCTGGTCACATGTGTCTGACACTTCCCTCCTGTGACACACGTGCGGGACATTAATGCTTCAGTCAAAGTTTCCTCCTCTGCTTCCTTCAGTCCTGTCCCCAAATGTCCCCTATGGTTAATTCCTGAGTTTTCTGCTCAGTGTCAAACTCCCAGGCCCCTACAAGTGCCCCCAAACTGAGACTCAGCCATTTCCAGCCAGGAAATCTTTCCTGTGTGCCAGCTTCATGGTGCAGTGTCATTTTCTGTTTCCATACTCTCAGACCATGTCTAAAGCTGTAAGTGGGATCAGTGTAAAGGATGCAGCTGCACTTAGGCAAATGCTTTCAGACTCCAGGTGCCTGCTGTTATAATTAAAAAATAAACCCACCCTCATAGGTAAAACCCCACTGATCCACACTGGTATACTCAGGACAAGTTTTTAAAATCCCTTGAAATAATAACCCATGTTCTCCATCAAAGTGTGGTTTTTGATCTTAAAGAAAATAGAGGGTGTTTCAACAAAGAATTTCTAATTTTGAAAGGCTGAGAGTTGCCTTTCCAACAATTCTTCACTGGCCCTGGAACAGGCAACCCTAAGACTTGTTGTTTTACGGTGAAATATCTTCAGTAAGAAGTATTTAGAAAAGGAACCACAATGCCTCAAGACAGACATGATTCAATGGTTTCCCAAAACAGGGATTTTAAATAAATATTGCATTACATCTTTCTGGTTTTGTTTTGTTTTTATAAGCCATCAGTAACATACATGTAGCAGCTTCCAGGAAGGATGTGCAGGTAGTGAATTATCCATAAGAAATGACCAGGGGCTGAAAGCTCAAAACTTCCCTTTTCCCCTGAATTACCTGCCTGGCAGGCTGTAACAAACTCACATGCCACCCACATACTGTTTTAAAACAGTGTTATTAAGGTTGCAAATCAATTCTTAACTCAAAAATGAACCTTAAATCATTTCCCTTGTGTGCATGAATTATATAAGTATTTAATTAAACGAACGCCTAGTATGTTTTCCACCACCTCATTCAGAATGGATGGTGCTCTCCTAATTCAATATTTTGTTCTATGCTTATTATCTGAAGTGTGACCCCAGGCCTTATTTACAGTACAAATCTCGTTCTGAAGACAGAATTATTAATTTCCTTGTGGCTTCTCCTGTGGGGTTCATCTTGTGATCCAAGAGCTTCAAAAACACTCACTCATCAGTCTTCCCAAAACAGAGAGGAGGGGGTGCTGTCCTCCAACTCGGTCTGTCAGAGAAGCAAGGCACAGGGAGACTGATGAAAAGGGAGACCTGTGGGGACACGGTATGAGACACATGACCTGATCTTGCATGCTGAGTTCGGCTGCAGTAGGGAATGATGGCTGCTTCTGCAAGTCAGAATCTATGATCTTATTAGATATCTAGAAGATGAGAAATGTACAACTGACAACTTCTGGGGAAAGTTTGGTTTCCATGACCAAAGATGGACTTAACAGACACGAGGACAGAATTGAATCCAGCTCAACTCATTCGATCAAGAGACCATCCTTTCTTTTCGTCCAACCTTCATTTTCTATCATTTTCTTACCCTTTCCATGCTTCAAAAGCACTGAGATAGAAGTACTGAAAAGAAGTTGCCTTCATTTAACTGGGTCCCAAAGCAGAGCCGCATTGCACTGAGTGAGGTGGGGATCAGTGGGAAATATAAGAAGTCACCAAGTTATTAAAATCTGCATTAACACCTCTTAGACACAAGAAACCAAACTGAAATTCCACAAGCACTCTTAAATCTGTTGACTCCTAACCTTTGCATCTTCCTGCAACTAACGTTTTCTGTTTTTTATTTCCTAGGTGTTTAAGAAGACAGCCTGAAAAAGTAGACTTTCTCGCAAGGGTTGTGGTCCTGACACTCACATGGGCCATCAGCAGGGCTTGAGCCTCCCTATCACCCTCTCAGATTCCTACCACTTGAGATAATAGAATAACTGGGCAGAGGGAGACTTTGGGGAGGTTGCCTAACATCTTAAAACTGTGAATTGTGGTTTTTCAAAAGCCTTAAACTTTGCCAATTCTGGGCGGATTCTCACAGGGAGTGCAAAAGACTCATCCCATCCGTAACAGGCAGCCAGCTGTAAAAATTCGAGGTTCCTATTAGAAATCAAAGGAAATGTCCCCAGAATTCAACAACAAAAATTAGTTTAGTCGTCTTCTTGGAAGTTTCTAACCTTTTCACCCTAAATTTCTCCCCTCTAAAAAGGGAGGAGAAAAAAAATTCAGTTATAAATTAGCAGCTGAAATGGAAAGTTTCAGTCATGACACAGAATCTTGGGAAAATCACAAAGAACTGAAAATTGCAGGGTTTTAATGGTATTTATTGGGCAATCTTAAAAGTTACTGTGACAAAGGATAACATCCTATATGTTTTCCTTTCACCTGGAGCCAGGACATAATCTTAGAGGTGACATGTCACAAGAAGTGATCTTTTGCCTATGCTTTTTTCACTCGCAGCAGTGCAGGTGAATCAGAAAATGCGATCCATTTATCAGGTGGCTTAGTATCTCTGCTTGACTTCGTAGCACTTTGCCTGCTCTGGTTAAAATGGTGAGAGGAATACATGCAATGAAAAACCTCAAATCATTACTACATCTATTCCCACTCCTGGATGAGTCAGCCAGTTCTTTTATGGTATCTAGATAATTGGCCTAATTTTCAGAGGTGTGAAAAGATTATGAATCTCTCATGTTTGACGAGCACGAATGGAAAATTGCACATCTTTGCTGCCCAAGTAGGAACTGAGTTGCTGAACGGGAAACCCTGTGACTGAAAATGTTTGACCTTGCTCTTGAAGTGTTCAAGGCATTATCTCATCTAAATCACACAAACCCAACAAGAAATTTGAGTACCTTTTGATGTACAGCTTCATGCCTGCAGACTGAACTGTCTCTTGGCTTTATGGTAGGTCAGGAGCTAATTTATTGTTGGTTGTTGCCACTAGGATTCCTCCTAAAGAGCAAATGCTGCATGCTGTAGCGCACATAGGAAGGATCAGTCCATGAACACCCAGGCAATGCACCTCCCTGACCCCTCAAACTACTTGGCAAAATCACCATACAAATGAGCCCTGCCCTACACAAAGCAGGTAGAACAGGGTGAGAGGAGTGCAGGGAGATATTCGCAGGTGGAAAAGGTTAACGTCTCCCTGTGGGGTCCTATTACTTTTTTCTGAGCTTGACGATGGAATGCCTGTGCTGGATGGCTTCCTCAGCTGCTAGAGGGGCAGCTTTCCCAGTGGCTCCCAACCTGTGTGCAGTGCCAGCATGGGAGTCACGTGTGAATGGCTTTTGAGCAAGTCACCAGAGAGCCTTGGGTTGACCATTTGGATATTCTTTTCATTTACATTCTTCTCATATGCCAGCTAATTATTATTTGATGTGTAAAGATGGTGTTGGCTGCAGTTTTTATAACATTTTTTAAATGAAATTGTTTGGTATTTTTTGACAAAAATGACAATTTGTTACAAAATTCACCCCCCCCTTTTTTTTTAATCTTACAGAAAAATAAGATTCTCTCAAATCAGATTAAACACATGAAGTGTTCTGAGTATTTTCCCCAAGGTACAGTTTGCCAAAGTGTTTGAATTTTGAGTAGTAATGGGTTTTTCCTCACATTTTCAAATTGTCAGCAAAACAAAACAAAAAAAAAATGGATTTTGCCCAGTACTAGCTGGAAGATCATTTAGACAGCTGCTCTGTCAACAATATCCATAGAATTCAGTCCCTGGGGTTTTATATCTGTGTTTCTCAAGCTCTACTCTATCATAGCTTGGAAAAACTGTAGGTAGACCATTGAATTAATCAGATTTGCTTGATTTTTGCCCACTGGAACTGGAATAAACAAAACAAATGCTAATGTCTAAACCAGAACAACTGCATGTCTCTCCGATGAATTAGGAAAGCCAAGAAGTATGTAATTTTTTCTAAGCAAGAACAATGGAGAGCTGACATTGAAAAAGGCCTGATAAATGACACTATATTGTTTTCTTTTCAGTGCTTTCCACCATTGCCCACTTGTTTCAAGCCCAAAAGACCAGCTCCAGAAAAGGAAATCTTGATTTTAGTGAGTGCAACAACTCCCACTCAAGCTCGATGATTTAAGTTGCTCACTCTGCCATTAAAACTCCTCAATCTGGATGTCATGTTCTGTGAAGAGTCTACCAGACATACTAGGTAGTTTGCGAGGAGACTCATTCATGGTAGTAAAAAGCAAATCTGTGCTAGCAGTGGAATATTAAAGTCATCCAGGCATCCAACAGTTTGTTTCCTGGTCACCTGAACTGTATCTGCCAGGATATGCTCTTGCAATGTGATGGAGCAAAAAAGGCAACCACTTGTTTTAATACATGGTCTTACACAATGAATAAAGCAGTCCATTTTCCTTCACTCTAAAACACATGCAAGTTTAGCTCTGTAAAGGTTAAATAATTGGTTTAACCTGATCCCTCTATGACTCTCCTCTACCTTGTGGGAAAACTCCTGTAAGCTTATTGTAAACATAATTATGCTGTGTGGGCTTTTCATTAATCTAGCAAAAAACCACAAGATGACATGCATCAGACTATTTTTTTCACTTTCTGAAACTTGCCTGTGCTTGCAGTTGCTGCAAGATTCTTATTTGTATAGTCTGAGCTTTTTTGCAAATGTACTGTGAACTAAATCTTCTCTGTTTTTTACATCCTGAGAATTAAACAGGAGATGTCCCAAGGTTAATAATAAGGAGTTTAAGGCAGACCTACTTCTTTAGCCATTACATGGCAGAAAGAAATCTCTCATCCTCCCGTTCCTGGGCTTTGGTGGCAAGTCAAGCAGCAAAATATTACTTGAGAATGTGAAACACAAAAGATGGAAGTTTCTTTCAGCAATGATGCTGAGCCAAGGGCACATTGTGTGTTGTCTTGGTGGCAATGTAGACTCCTGAACTACATAGTTTGCCAGATCTTCAGGTGTGGGTCCTTTACCTTGCCTATGGCAGGCAGCTGCCTTGCCCATTGATGCCTAGAGATCCAAAACCAGTGGTCTGGGGAGAAGCACATGAGCTGCAACCGACTCTGTTGGGTTATCCCAGAGCAAAGCTGAGCACCCAGTTGAGATTGTTCTGCAAGGAAGCAATGGGACATCTGGGAGCCATTGGCTTCCCCTCCTCCTAAGGACTTCTGGAGAGTACTTTCTGCTTGCTAAAGTATGCAATAAGTATCTGGTGGCTCTTTGGGAATTTTGGGTCAAGATGTTTGGAAAGGAGCAGCTTATTGTGCTGGATTTGTGGTGGGTAACATGAACTTTTAGAGCGTGTGGTTAAATAAAGGCCAAATCCAAGGATATCCCAGTTTGCACATGTCTGCAGGCTAGTTGAGCTGTCTTCCTCTGCTTTCTCATTCTCCTGGGAATCACAGAGGAGTATCCCAATAGCTGAAGCTCTCCCACGATCCAGCAGTTGCATGTTGTAGGGCCACCAACTAGAGACCAGGGTTGGAAAACATCCTGCAATATAAGACCCGTTTCCCTTCACAGCCTTCATATATTAGGAAAAAAATAAAGTAACACTTGGCTGATTGCTTGAAAGGACATTTAGGGACATAGAAGAATAATGTTTGAAGAGTGCTTTAAGTAGTCCTGTTACATATACTGAAATAACGGATAGGCTCTTTTCCTCTCCAAAAAGAAGGCGCAGCCAGTGCTGGAATACTCTTTACAAAGTGAATTTGTTAGCATGGCCTTTCATGGACAGCACACCTGCACTCGCATCATCTGGACTACAGCCCTGCTACAAATGAAGCAGCTCTGATCCAAAAGCGACAAGCAGCTCTGTGAGAGCAGCCCAGTGCTTTCAG
>NW_010428379.1:49153-53483 GCF_000710305.1 Buceros rhinoceros silvestris | reverse complement strand
ACTTACAGATCTGTTTAGGCACAGCACTGTGCGAATGAAGCTACTGAGGTTTCAAACCAGAGCTGGCTCACAGCCAGCTGAGCAACTGCAGATCCGCCTGCAGAGGCTGGTGCAGAAAGCCCCACAGCTGGTGCTTCTGGGGTGAGACCTGGGACAGCAGCCCACTTGTTAGCAGTACCCAACCTGGTGTATAATCCAGGTCAGCTGCTGGGGTAACGGTAGCACAGCTGCTACTTCCAACCTTACATAACTGAGGTCTAGCCGAGAAGCAGAAAATACTTTTTTTAAAAAATATATTTTTTTTGTTTTAATCCTACATTTGGTAGCCAAATGGGCTGCAGTTGGTATTGCAACAATGTCCATATAATCATCTTTAGACAAATACGGAGATATAAGACAGGCTTCCAGCCTGCTCACGCTTACAGCCGAGGTGGATAGTTTGGGGGGCAGGAAGCAAAGAAGCACTGCACTGCAGGAGCTTGTTCCACAGATCAAGCTGGTTAGGTCTCCCATCAAAATCCTAAAGCCAGGTGACTCCACGGTCCAGACTTGGTAAGTGAGAGTGACAGTGTCGGCAAAACAGCGCAAGAGGAAAAAATTGCTGTTGTGGATTTTTTCAGAAGAAATCTTGCCAAACCAAACTAAAATCTTTTCCTGGCACAGCAACAGACCTTTTGGATAAGAGTAAAGCATAAATGTTTTATCTTGCCTTTAATAAGCTTTTGATATTGTTTTAAACAGCATTCTTCAGAGCAAGTCTAAGTGATAATACGTGCGAGAAAAAAAAAATGCTGAGGAAAAAGCAGTTGCCAATACTACACTTTCTACCAGGAAATATGTCATGAGCAGCAGAGCTTTGTAGTCATCTTCTGCAGTAATATTCAAAGCCCTCGTGAATAAATTGGTGATAGATGTGAGAGAAAGCTCATTAAATACACAGATCATTAATTATGCAGACATCCAAAAGTGAATTCTGAAAATAAATTCAGAGACCAAAGCTGAATTAAATTAACTTCCACAAAATAAAGAAGTGGATGGTAAAAACCAAGATGCTATTTGACAAGGACAATAGGGAATATTATTAAAGTTGTGATGCAATTTTTCTGCTCTACTAGGTTTGGCTAAATTTAAATTTAATTACTGTGTTCAATTTGAGAAATACGTAGTCCAGTGGCAGAGGACACACAAAAGTTCAATAAGAATGGTAAGAAGTTTAGAAACCATGACCTGCAAATGAAAGGAATTAGAATTATTTAATCTCTTCTTTAGAGAAGATTGCAGGGAGATGCAATAGTGGTCTTCAGATATGAGAAATTAGCAGTAAAGAAGAAGGGAGTAAACTACCCTCACATCTAGTGCAGGTAGAACAAGAATTAATAGGTTTAAATGGCAACAAGAAAGATTTAGGATAGCCTGTGGGGAAAAATGTAAACATGAACGTAATTAAGTACCGAGATGGATTGCTTTGCAAGGCTGTGGAACCTCCAGCACAGGAGGTGTTTAAAAACAGGCAAGGAAAGTATTTGTTGGGAATAATACAGCTATCACTTACCTAAGACTGGTTTCGCACAATAGACGAGATGACATTTCAAGGCTCCTTCCATCCTTTTCTCTTACAGTTTGGAGTGGGGGAAAGTGTGTAGCATGTCAACTAGAGCGCTATAAGTATGCAGCAAAGCTGTAAGGATATTTTTATTTCTACTACTAACGTGTGGCTTTGATTAAAACACTGTTTATACCAATAATCTTCCTTAAATTTTAATTGCTTATACTCCAAGTTATTGTATTATTTTTCTAAGTATCTTTGAATCAAAGATTTCTTCTATGCAAGCATTCATATAGCCAATTATGTAGCTCCTTATTCTTGGGACATCAGGTTGGGTATAAAATAACACGAGGAGGGTAGCAGAAGCTGATCCTTATTCCTTAAAATCCCCACTATCCTGAATAATAATTTTATATGAAGAGCAAGGACTTCTGTATCTCTTTCCACTTGAAGACAGGTTTTCCATTAAAAAATTCCAGTTGCAGAAGAATGGGTTAGCTTTAGCTCCTTGGTAATACTGTTCCTGTCTCAGGCTGCATTGCTTAGTTCTTCAGTTTCTTTTCTTGGAAATGGAACTTAACAGTATTACAATAGAGAATATCGTAATATTTTATTGTACTGTAGCAACAAAGTCCATGTAGTAAGTACAAAGACAGGAGATGCAGGCCACAAAGCCAGGACAAAGCCATGGTCTGTCTGCCCACAGAGTACCCGATGTTTTTTGTAGACTTTGGCAGAACTACAGAATGCAAAAGGCTAGGCATTTTTATAATATTAAACAGGACGTGACTTCAGTGGTGAAGATGCATATATATATGTGTATGTGCTTTAGCTTAACATTGGTATCTAAGCATGTTCCTTGGATGAACCGAGTATGGTCCTTCTCCATGTGATCTGGAGTTCACAGCATAAATGAAATTCCTCTTTTCTTGAGGATTGATTGCATATTTGAGTGACTGATTACTGTGCAAACAAAAAGAGATGTCATAGAAAATCCTGCCCTGAACACTTATGAAGAGTGACTCCAAGAAGCAGAGCGTATGCCAAACACATTGCTCTGCTCTGACCTTTTCCATGGTTTCTTTTCATTTTGGTCACGGTACTGGTAGATTATGCTTAGCGTTTATTTTGAAACTAATTAAGTTTGACTGTTTATTATGTATCTGAAAAGGCAAATGTCTTATTTCCACTTTTTAATATTCCAAATTCATATTTTCCCCAGCAGTTTGCTAATGAAAGCACTTTAACTAGAAAGACTATGACACATCCTCTCAAAAAATTACAGACGAGGGTGATTTTTTTCTCACCACATGTGCAGAACTTTTTTCCATATACTGTTTTGGATTGAAAAGCCTCGTCTTTGGGACATGTACCACAAGACAGCAGGATAAACCAAAATCTTCCTTGGCTGCTCTCACAGCATGCTGCAGGAATCCCCTAGATCCTTCAAGACAAAGCAAAACACACTGAAGCATTTCAAAAGAAATAAATCCTTCAGAACATACTACCCCAAAATGAATCTCATCTAGAGTATCTCCCTAGACCATAGAGATGATCAGTCTTAGTTTTTCATAACCACCGCTTTGATACCCCTGGTTTTGCTTTAGGTATTATTAGCCGTAGGTGCTGCTGGCTTTTTGATTGTTCTAAGTCAGCATAGGCATTTTCCACTCACTTGACTGGTGAGTGATGAGGCCCTGTAATAACAGTCACAACTTTGTAAGACTTTCATTAAACTAATGCACATGGATCTAGATCTTCTCACCTGACTCTAAGGCCTGCAAAGGTAAGGTATATGTGTGGGGGTAGATCAGGGTCCCTAATGTGGTTATCAGATTATGTCCCTTTTATTGATGAGGGAAAAAGCATTGAAGGACACCACCTCACTTCAGTGGAATGAACCAACCTATCTAATACCTGTGCAGCTGAAACACCATTAGAAGCTGAGAGACATGGTTTGTGGCAGTGATCACTACGTAAAGTATTGTCTTTTCTGAAGTAGACCTAGATGAATGCTCTGGAGGAACTTAAAGTTGTTCTGTAATGTTTTTGCTAGACCTGCAATATTTTATCATATAAATAAATTTTTCCTTAGTGCTGAATCCCTTTAAGACATGGTGGGCCCTGAGATTTATTAATATTTACTATTTTTAATAGTTTAACACTTGAACAGATACAAGGAGGACTGAGAAGAAGAATGGCATCCAACAATTTTCATGAGATGAAAAATGCTGTGATTTAAAATAAGAAATATAATCTCAGACCCATTGCCTTTAGCTTCTGTATTGCCTCTTAAGGCTTATCCTTTCATAAAACCTTTGCCATTAATTAAATACTTTGTCCACCAACTGAAAGAAGGAAAAGATGATTCCGAAAGGTATTCTCCACTGTAAGTCATACAGAAAGTGTGTATTCAAGCTGGACACAAGATTGTGCAGGTCCAGGACCGGGAGCTATGTGCTTTGGGCCTGCAATCTCAGTGCTGATCCTGTCATCTATAATACTTGTAACGTTTTATGCTAGAGAAAGGCAATCTGTTTGGTCTGGGGTTTTTTGGTTTTTGTTTTGTTTTGTTTTGTTTTTTCATGTAAATGCTTAAAAAATTAACTTTCATTTATAATACTGACTCAACAGCATTTTCTCTGTTAATAAAAAAGTCCCGTCTTCTTCTAACATATTGACTGCTCGCAGAGTAAAACTGTTGACTACTCCCTTATCACTTCAGTGAAGTCACGTAAACTTTGCTTAAGGATGCTCATACTATTTGCCTCCGGCTCCTTTGAA
>NW_010428379.1:8293-49019 GCF_000710305.1 Buceros rhinoceros silvestris | reverse complement strand
CTTTCCCTAAAATAATGCCACCTTCAATTCTTATGCTGGCATCATCTGAGGAATTCAGGATGTGTTTACAAAAATCAATGGATTAATCTTCACTACAGAGCAGAGAATTGTTATATTTCTGGCTCCATAGAGTGGGGAATTGAGATACAGCAAAATACCTTTTTACCCAAAATACAGACAGACACAGTCATAGCAGTGCAAAGCCTTAGCAAACAGAATACTGATTTGTTTTCTGGACTTCAGGTCCATGTTCTAGCCGCAAGACAACACTTTCCCTCCCCTATGTAATCCATTCCCTTTTCCTTCAAACAAATGTCCTTGAAATTCCTGCTTAGTCTAAATGTATTATAATCTTTAGTTTCAATATTTTGTTCAAGTCAACCCATAAACAGACACTTTCAAGAGTAAATAATTCCATTATGAATCAACCCCTTTTATATGTGAGTCATTCTTCCCGTGTATCATACTTGCAGTCAGATGCTTTGTGCTTTCCAGTTGAAACATACCTCTTGTCTCAGCAATTATTTAGGAATCAGTATCTGCTTTCTATATATTAGTGAGGAGAGAGCTTCCAAATATTCTCAAAAGCTTTCTTACATTTTCATCACACCCAGTCCAATGGCAGATCTGATTCTTATTCATATAGGATAAGCATGTCAAGTTTCTAATCCCAGTACAGTCTTTACTGCAATCCTTTGTTATTTATTCAGTTTATCCTATGTTCCCATCATCTTCAAAAAACAGTAAATCAGGCAGGGATAGAGCTGAGATTTTGGAACAGATTTTCATTGGCACAAATAGCAGTGAGGTGCCTAACTCTTAGGCAGTTCAAAGCCTTTGGGGTTTTGAAAACCTCTTCCCAATGCCCCAAAGCATGGTAAAACATTCTACTTCACGCTTACTTGTAGAAAGTGTGTCTGGATGAGATAGCAGTGCAAAAGTAAATGTGTGCTGTAAACTCACACCTGCCTTACTTCATAGCAGCTTCCCTGTGTAGATAAATCTCAAATATAGTGACGGCAAATAAATCCAGTGCGTTCACCAGTCTGCTGTTGGTTGTGATCGCATTAGATTAGATTAGAGATTAGAATTTTACCATCCTGTTGGTGTAGTCTGGGTATCGATATGATCCTTTCAGAGTCTACATGAAATAGTACAACACAGGCCTTGCAATATTTTGTGAAATGACTGTCCCATATCACATCTGTGTCAGTTTTCAGCTTTGCTTTGTTTTTAAACCCAGGGAAGAGAATTCATTTAAAGCTTGAAGTTTTGGAAAAAGCATAAGAAGCGGTGATCAAATTCAGTGGAGTAACGAGATCCTTTTCCTGCAGCCTGATCATTTGTAGTGGATTTTGACAGCGAAAAGGAAAATGATTTTTCTTTTCTTTTAAGCTTGTCTGTGGAGTCAGACATTGCAACTTCAAGTGCTTCAGGCAGGCAAACGATGTCAGAGCACCCCGCACTGACTGAAAGGGCATTTGGGACCGTTGTGTCTCCTTCCCCACTGGCATTAACGGAGTGTCCTCGGCTCAGGTAGGTCCCAGTCCTGCAAACCCCCTTCCCTGTGGTGACCTGTGGGCAGAAAGGGCTGACTGTGGAAGTCAAAGTCAGGTAATTCTTCAGTGCCATTTGCCAGGTCCTTTTGGAACAAATGAAAAAGAACGAAGCCGCCAAGTATGTGTGAATTAAGAACAGCAGGGTTCAGTGTTTGGTACTCATTTAGAGGGAGTGGAAAGTGAAACAAGATAGCAAAGGCAGATCTGCAAAAAATTGCCTTGGCATCAGGGTTTTGACAGATAATGAAATCTAGCTCAGCAGAAGAGTGGGCTTTAGCTTGTATCTAAGGTTAATTTGTGTTGTTGTGGTGTTCATACATAGAAACATAGAATCAGAGGATGCTTTGGGTTGGAAGGGCCCTTAAAGATCGCCCAGTCCAACCCCCCCTGCCGTGGGCAGGGACAGCTTCCACTAGACCAGGTTGTTCAAAACACTGTCCAACCTGGCCTTGAGCACTTCCAGGGATGGGGCAACTCGACCTCTCTGGGCAACCTGCTCCAGTGTCTCATCACCCTCACAGTGAAGAACTTCTTCCTTACATCTAACCTAAATCTCCCCTCTTTCAGTTTAAAGCCATCACCCTTTGTTCTATATGTCACTACATGCCCCTGTAAAATACGAGTCCACTTGACAATAGTCTACAACTTTCTGCACCTCAGTTTTAACTACACGCTGCCATGAAGGTCTAAGCAAGCTTATAATGGTCCAGCTGGGTGTGGCTAGAGCCTGTTGCTGGTATGTAATGTGTGTGGCATCTGGAGTTAGTGCCTGGAGTTGCTGCCACCTTAATTCAGGAGGGGCAAACACAGTGCAGGCTGAATAAGGGAGTCATTCCTTGACCCACTGCCAAGCAGAAGTTATGTCAAGAGTTTGACTGATCAGTCAGGATTTTGACTGATCCATTTTTCCACAAGTATCTTTTCTGCCAGCAAAAACTGCCCGTTCAAAAATAGAAGTGCTTTGCAAATGTGTGTCCTTTTGATGACAAATAGGTGAGGGCAACTTACGTCTGTCCAGTGCTCACAGCTGCTGCTTGAGTTGTGCAAAAGCTGTGTTGAAATCCATGCTCTGCTTAGTTCCCAGCCAGCAGTTGACCCCATACTTTGCTATTCCTCCAGCAACTTTCCTAATGGTTTGCCCGCATTTTTCTGCGAAGTAGCAGCTTTGAGATTTTTTCACAAAAGAGATTTATCTGCCTAACTCAAGTTACAAGGGCTCAGGGTGTCCTGCTGTTCAAGTACCTGTGTGGAAGTCAGTCCTCCTCCAACCCAACAGCTGCTTAAGTGGCCAGCTAAGAAGCAAAAAACCCCACCCTTTAGCAAAGAAAAAAAAAAAAACAAAAAACAAAACCAAAAAAAAAAAAAAAAAAAAAAAAAAAAAAAAAAAAAAAAAAAAAAAAAAAAAAAAAAAAAAAAAAAAAAAAAAAAAACCCCCCCTTTAACAAAGAAAAAAAAAAAAAAAAAAAAAAAAAAAAAAAAAAAAAAAAAAAAAAAAAAACCAAAAAAAAAAAGGAAAGATTGAAGGATTTTGTAAAAGTGACCCAATGAACTGTAAGAAATCTGGGCAAGTTCTAGTCACTTTTTCAAAGTCTGGAGGGGAACCAAAAGTTGCTGATGAAAGACTAGCATGACAGCTGGGAGCTCCCCACAGACAGAGCGCATAGGTGCAGTGTATGGATCTCATCAAAGACAGACACAATCGGGACCCTCTTTGGTTTGTGCTCATTCATGCCTTGCCAGTTCCCCTCACTTTGATGATAAAATTCCTCCTCACTGCAATTTCAAGGAAATGGGGAGAAAATGTACAAAGTACTTTAGAAAATTTCACTGAGGCTTTTAGAGCAATTTTCTGTTAAGGACTCCGTGTTTTGTCTCTAAGGGGGATTTGCAGCGTTTCAACCAATACTAAATAGAAAACTAAACCAACCTGTCACTAAAAGTAAAATGTTGACTTATGCTGACATTTGAGCCAAAACTCATAACAGGCCGTGGGAAGAACAGCTAAGATCTCGTGCATCTGCTTCCTATCTGGAGGTAAAGGTTCTTGACATTTGCTTCACTTTTGACTAAGAAAAAAAAAAAAGGATGAATTAACACCAAAAAGATGAGTTTGAATTAAAAATAACTCATATCTTCATATTTATAATGTCTCTTGCAGAGAAGTAAACTCACTGGAAAACTGTCACTATTCCCATAGAATCATGATGCTCATTCTTAAAACCTTAACGACTCCCATTCATAAGAAATTAAAGTATTCATAGTGTTCAGTGTGGCGAAATGGGAAAATGCGATGAATTCTGCTCTGGTAATGTTCATTGTTAGCCACAGTTAAAATAACAACACCCAAATTCATGGGCAAATCTGATATGGAGAAAATTTTCATGGCCCCGTAACAGATGATGCAGAGGTCTGTAACTTCTACTCATTGCAGATGATGCAAGTCAACTGTGTTGAGGTAACTAGCAACACTAAAGACCAAAGTATACAAGGGAAGTGACAAGCTGGTCACTCTTTCATGAAACTTAACACATCTCTCCAAGTAAGACTTTCAGCTTTTCAGAAAAACATTCTTCTAAGACATCTGGCAGGGAAAAAAACCCCCAAAACATAACAAAAACAAGAAAAGAGCAGCCATTTCCACCAGATCTTGAGGGTTAGGAAATACAGCAGATCTACTAAATTCTGGAGTACGCAGCCATAAGATGGTAACAAACTGCCAGCCTCTGAGGCTTAGTTCCCCAGACTCTGTTGGAGGTGACTGAGACTCACTTCTAAAGCTTTCAGCCAGGATGTTTCATTTAATGGGTTTTGTTGTGTGGGAACGGATTAAGACCATTGCTATGGTAAGATCTGCCACTTAATTGGGAAATGATTTAACTTAATGAATTTGAGCTCAGCCACTACCAAGTGCTGTCAAAGGGTGAAATCGATGTATCAGAAAATCCCCACCAGCCCTCATACTACCGAAATGGGTGGCAGGATCTGGCTGGATCAGAGTCTGATGGACCTAATGTGCAAATCACACATTGAGGTTTTTGTGGTTGGCATTATGCAGAGAGTCGGTCTAGGTGATCTGAATGGTGCCTCCCAGCCCTAGAAGAGATGTTAAACCGAGGGATGTTCTGATATCTTTTCTGAGCGTGTTGTTAAAAATCACATTTCTTGTGTCTGCTTCCACACCGTAAGTGCAAGATATTCACTTGCACTCATATTAGTGAGCTTTTAGCTGGTCTAATCAAGGTCCTGCAAATGTTGTCTTTGGGAATGTGGTTAAATATGTTCATAAGCTTTTGCAGAAGCAGGCATTAATCAGAGCAAACCTTTTTAAAAGGACTGCATTTCATTAAATTAATTATGTTTCTTTGTATTTAATTAATTCCATGCTTCAGGGTTTCCACTGGATGCCTAGAGAGGCCAGGAAGACTTTTTTTTTCCCACCTTTGATGAATAACTTGGCTGCTGATTTTTGTTGTTTATTTTTTCCCTATTTTTCTTAGATTCATCAGAGATTGGTGGCATGGGACATGAGATCAGGTGCACAGTTTCTTCTCTCTTGATTTCTTTTTGCTCCGCTGCTCAGGTTTAAATTACTCGTCAGTTACAGACAGGGTCAGAAAAATTTCTCCATATCAGATCTGCAATAATTTTGTGCATTGGCTAGATTTCTTAGACATTTTCACCTGGTCAGTGTCCTGCAGTTGAAGGTGCCAAAACCACTGGAAATTACTTGAGTCTCTCCTCGGCTCATCCTGTACAATACTATGTGTTTGAGATTGATTTGCTTTCTTGAGCTACAGATCTGGTTTTTGATGAGTATTGGGGAATGTAGTCAATGATGTTTTGATTTGTGCTTAGAAAAGGCCCTTAGGGGACCTTCCAGGCTTAGTATCTGTTACATCTTTACTCACAGAGGAGTAGGTTAGGTTATCCAGGTGATATCCTCCAGTCTGATGTCCCTGAGATGGCTAGGCATGAAGTCAGAGCTTGGAAATACTGTATGTTTGTAATTCTTGGGCACCATGCTTGTAAGAAAGGGCAAATTAGGCAAATGACAGCTAGCCACAAAGTTTAAGGACATTCTGATACAGGCCTTAAAAAGGATAGATTATTTATTTATGCAATTACGCACTCCCATTGCAGTTTGTAACAGCCACCATCCTCTTAAAAGCTTTGACACTGATGCATGGTGCAGAGCTGTGCCTGGCTGCCACGCTGCTGAGGGAGAGCTCAGGGCAGAGCCCAGCTCCACGACCAAGACTGAAGCCAGAAATGGAGGGTGGGAACTCCTCATGATTGTCATGAAAACAAGCTGAAATTCTTTAAAATCTTTCAGGGTCTGTACAGGACAAAGTTTGATTTAGACTAGGTAAGACTTAGGCTGAGTAGCAGGTGCCTACTAGACCCTTGGGGCCCAGGTCTATGCTCTGGTTGTCTAGGTGAGAGACAGAAGGTGCAAGTAGCATAGCTCCTTGGTGGTCCATTTTTCAGGGTTCTCTCCTGTAGAAACCATTATTTTAGCAGGCACGTCTTGCCTTGAGATGAGCCCAGGGCCAGAGTTACTAAATTTTCCTTCTCAAAATCCTCCTGCTTTCAGGTAAAGACGGCTGCAGAAACGCTCTGACACAAGTGCTCTTTGGTTCAGGTCACAGACTGGGTCAGGATTGCAAATTCTGTGATGAGGTTAAAAATGGAGTGTTACATTCTGGGGCCTGAGATCAAAGGCTGCCTCCTTTCTGTCTGATATACGGACCTGGGGAGGAAGGAAAATGGTTGCTGCTATTGCACCATGACAGATATGACATGCTGCAACGCATGGTTTTAGTGTCCTTAGGGCTGCCCATCCAAAGCAAGCTCCAGGAGGAAGATCAAAAGAAAACAAAAATAAAGTTTTATGGATAAAGTGAATTTTCTGCAATAAGGGTAAGAACAAAGATTTCTCAATGCCTGGGCCAAGCTGTAGAATTAAATTTCCCAGGAATTAACAAACATCACCAACTTCGCAAAACCGCTGTGCTGCCTCCTCTAACACACTTGAAAATATTCCTTGGAAAAGCAATATCCCCTGTTGCCAACACTTATCTTCCGGGCAAAGGATGAGAAAGAGCAGACAGAAGATGACAAATGCCAGTCACATCTTTCAGTGGGCTACTGCAAGGTGGTCACATGTTATGGTGGGGAGCCCAACATCCAAACATCCAAACAAACCCACAGAAAATCTGCCAGCATATCATGAGACAAACTTCGTAACAAAGCCAGGAGGGGGCTTTGCCTCACGCCCTCAGCGTTTGTTACTCTTAAACCATAGCAGTTTTTTGTTCAGTTGTTTCATTTAACTTTTCCCAATAAGTTTTGAAGGAAAAAAACATACAAGAAATTCCTTCCCTTTAACAATGCTGCCTCCTTTTTTAGATTTGCAGCTGAGGAAGGGTGTGTCCAAGGAAGAGACTGCCAGTTACTTAGGAAAGCTTTTATTTAACAAAAAAAAAAAAATCCCACCACACAAAAACCCCACCAAAACCAAAAGGAAAAAAAAAAAGGGGGAAAACAGTCCAACACAACAAATCAGAAACTAAATAGTAATGTCAGTCAAACCTAAAAAAAAGCATCATCAGATTCTTAAGTAAAAGCTACAGATAGAGTGAGCCAGACGCCAAACTGATTTTATTATGCCTCCACTTTAGCATAAATAGGCAACTGTCAAAATACAGCATCTTGTCATTCGACAAAGTGAAATTCTACTAAATTGAATCAAATTGAACAGAGAGACGACTGTAGTTTAGACAGACTCTCCCTCCCCTTCTGACATTGCAGGCCTGCTTGGCAGAGCGCTCAGGTTTCAAATGAAAGAAATGTGTTGGAATAGAGCAAGTGATGAAAAAAATGTCCTTAACAGGAACTTCATTAATTAAAACCCAAGAGGCTGACAAGCTTTGAGCTATTATCTTGCAGCGCTGGGGTGAGGGGTATAGATTACTCAGACCTACAAGCCAGGTTTATCCCCCACCCCTATTATCAGGACTGATGGAAGTTTCTTCTGTAATTTAAACAATATTAACTGTTGGAAAAGAAAAGAAAAGAAACACAACATCAATAAAACTGAGCACGTCGCACTTCTGCTAACCTTAGGGCAGTGTGTATCATTTATAAAAATCCAGGCTATCAATTTTAGGGTGTTATACTGGTGCCCATCACCGGAGTATCTCTCAAAGTCCCTAAAGTAGATTAGCCCCAGACTGGCTTCTCGGCAGTATTCATGCACTTGGTGACTTCTTCTGACATTTGAAAACCCACCATGGACAGAATAGTGTCTTGGTTTGTTTGTCCAAGAGTTTTGAGTTGTTCTTAGCTTTCTACAGCTAGATTCGACTTTAGGCTGGCCAAGAAGATAGGTAGAGGTGGACCGCTCAGGGGTTTCTGAGCACCTTGTTTGCAATAGCGGAAGAAGAAGGTAAAGAAGCGATAGAGCATTTTATGAAGATCGGATGCCCCTTAACTTCTGTAAGACCTGTAAAGCAGATTTTTACTTCAAGTTTTTAGAGTTGTTCTGCTCGCCTTAATGCTACATGGTATTTTTCATCATAGGACCCTGTGTTCGCTTGTCTCTTTCTGAAAGTTTATCTGAATTCCTTCCGCACCATGTACTCCCTTCAAGCTGAATTTCTCTTGAAGTGTCATCAAAATGCTTCAGCCCTTTGTAAGTACAGAGCGAGCCTCAAATAATACTTACTTCTGTCATACAAGATGTGAAGAGAGTAAGTTGAGGGGAATTAAGATCAGACAGGGAGCTAGAGGTCTGGTGAAAAGAAAAGCAGGAGTGATTAAAACAGGAGCTCTGGGGTGAAGTGGCTCAGATCGTATCCTGATGGGGCCTGAAAGCAAGGAGATAGAAGAGAAACTGGTGTAAAGTCATATTCCTGTGCATTATGTAGCTGCATGAACCAGGCCTCATGACCCCTTCTGCAACCTTCTATCTAACTTCAGCATGTGGCAATAATGATTTTTTGTGATAATGAAGCAGGGACAACCATCTTTTCAATCAGGGAGTATTTATGTTCCAGGGAATGCCTGTCCTGTACACTGACAGAAGCAATGATCCAAAAGCAGGGAAATACCACATCTGATTGGGAAACATGAAATGAAGGGTTTTCCCTCAGGACTGTGGAAAGGAGAGGGCAGGAATTAGGGCTAACATCTAACTCACTGTGCACTCCTTTGCAACAAAGCAAATGGAAAGATCAATAGACCTTGCTATGACTCTCCCATTCCCTGAGCAGCCGTATGATTAACATGAGCTAGAGAAAGAAGAAAAGAAAGATTGAAAATTGCGATATTGAAAAGGAGATTATAAAAGAAATGTGTTTATTATCTTTCTTTTTTGACTTTGGTTTTAAATTAAGGTATTTCACACATAGGAGGGATCATATTTTCAAACAAACCCTCCACATCTGGAAATTTCATCTTTCATCATGGACTGTACAGACCTTCTTTGCTTTCGTTCTGGTCAGTCCCAGAATCCAACATCCATGCTCAATAAACTATACAGAATAAAACATTACACATGCTATGCTACCAAACAACTGGCAGTAATCTAGCTATTGAAATCAGGGGAGTGAAAGAAAATGAGCTTTACCCATTTGCCAAAGCAATAGGAAAATGTACCCAGTGCTTTTGTAAAAAGAAGAAGAAGAAAAAAACAATGAGAAAAAATATCTCTCAGGCAGAAATTGCTTTCTAATATCAAGCTCTCTTCAGGTCAGAGGAAACAGCCACATATGTCACTCAGGCTAATACCACTTCTGCGGAGATATTTATCTCATAGACTTTTACCTCCAGCTGTATGGCAGTTCAAGCAGTCCTAATGCAAGTGGTCTGGCCATCAAATGTCTCCAAGTAACTTCCCTATCCATTAGTCCAGACCATACGAAGGTTTGCACCCAAATTTAAATACCACCTCATAGCCTATGCCCATCTCTATTTAAAATGGTGCTTAGCAGCAGTGAGCAAAACAGATTTTTTTTTCATTATTAGAAACCAGATAAGTTTCCAGTTGTGTCTGACAGGTGAAGTGAACAGTTTCTGTGTGGTTTTAGGTCAACAAAACTCATATTAAGTCAGTCTCCCTTTTTCCACAGACCTTTCACATGAAGATTAACTTCACACCTCAAATTTAATATATGTAATTGCAAAAATGTCTGTCTAGGATCAAAGGACTGACCCAGGCACTCCCTTTTTGAAAGCAATGACTCCAAAAAGGAGCTTCTTCACATCAGCTCCCAAGAAGACACTACTGGAGAATGACAACTTAAAATATGAATAGAAAGGTGGCAAGAAGAAAGGCAATTTTATACAAGTATTGGTGAGACCGATGCTGGCATATTTCATACATGCGTTCCTAGTGACTCCTTATTTAATGAAATTTTGGGAGATTGGAAGGGAAATCTCAAATTACTAGAAATGGCTTTCAATGAAAGACTCGGTCAAAATTGTTCAGTCCATGGAGTTTATCAGTAAGATAATTGAGCAGTGATGTAATTAGAGTCTGTGAAAATGTTCTCAAGGAGGAAAGACCAAACATACAATGGGTCTTTAATCAATCAGAGAAAGGGATAGTGAAGCCCTAAAAGTTACAAATAGAAATGTGTCAAGAGAAGTGGTTAATCACTATTACAGACTACAAGGAAAGCGATGAAATATCCCCCCCTGGAACTTTTCAAGGGGCAATAAAAATGCCAAAGTTATATTTTAGCCAATACAGAATTATGGCTTTATCAAACAAAAGTTATTGGAGTCTATTGCCAGGTTACTGTGGATACTCTGTCAGGTGCACCACCATATCACATGTCTTTTCATTGTCTTTCTGGTCTTAAACTCACTGACTCGATTAATCTACTATGTTATCTCCATTTCAACCTCGAGCATCAGTGAGGCCACTGATCGGGTCTTTGCACTACGAGCACATTGTTGCGGTGCTTTGGCACAGCCGAAGGATTATGGTGTTAATATTGGAAATGAGCTGCATGGATCTAGCTTAAAAGTCAATGCAGGCTCTGTATAGCTTATGTACGTGATGCCTGAACGAGCAGAAAGGGCTTTCGACTGCTCTAGGAGGAGGCTGTTAATGCTGTCAGCCTGTGCAGATCTTCTCTCCTAACTGAAACATGCAGAGCAAACTGCTATTTATCAGTATAAAAGTGCTGCCAAGAGAGAAATGAAAATCTTCCCAGTCTCTCACACGGAACCTTTGAATTCAGGCTGTCTTCATAGCAGTAATATTAAGCGATCTGAGGAGACTGCCTTATAGTCGTTCCCAGGCTTCTTTGTGGAGTAGCTGGCAGGAGAGATGGGAGGGAAACAGCAGAGAAAGGTGAAAGATAAAAGGGAAAGTTTGAAGTGAAATGTTTCACTTACTTAGCTGACTAAAGTTCACCATCTGTGTAGAGCTGTGTTGAGAGCCAAGGAATTTGCATGTTACAGCGAACCGTTTATGAAATACACAAGTATGTATATAAATATATTATACTAAATGTTCTTGTAGTTGGGGTTCTTTTACAGTAAAAGACCCTAGTTACACTAATGTTCATAGCTTTACATAAATCACTTGCCATAAGGAATCAATAGATTTCTAAAAATTCTTGAGATTTCAAAGGCAGTTTTTCAGGATTACATGTAACATAGTCTTCAGCATTTATTTGAAGCTTTCATTTCACTTCCAAAATGGAGCTTTTCTTTTTTTCCCCTTCAAATACTCCCATCATCATTTTTAGTAGCCAGATTTTTAATTAATTTTTTATTGGACCCTACAATGTATGTAATGTATACTAATATCAGCCTGGGAAGAATACCACAGTTGAAAACTTTTCACTTTATTATACAAAGTGACTTCTTCAATTCAGGCAAACGTTTCTAACACAAAAAGACGAAAATCCTGTCAAGTGCCAGGGTGTGTTGACTCCTCTGTGGATTTTAGTGAAGAAACTTGCTTTCCAGCTTAACTTTTTATGCATGAAAGGCTTTGGATTTGCAGCTCTGGAGACAAGAACCTGGAGGCTCAGCTGCTGCAGTCTAGTAGAGATTTGCACAAGCTGGAGTTCTGGACCCATCTAGCCCCTTAATGGCAGTGTGTGTAGGTAGAAAGAGAAAGAAGTCTGAAGCTATCTTGCCCACGTGCCTTGTTTTGCAGTGTTTGTCAATCTATCAGCCTGTACTGCTGTAAGTTACATTGCACCTCGAAAACGCGCTCCAATCCTCAGCTAACTTTCTGCACTTCCTTATGGAGATCATGATGGTCACTCGATGCTATTGAACTCAGAAGTTGTTCTACCTCCTCCCTGAAAATCAAGCTCAGGTTTCAGTAAATAAAACATATGGAGGGGTCTGTCCTTGTCTGGCACTTTCAGCATTTTCACAAGTGACTTGCATGATGGACAGCATAAACGTTATGGTGTTAACAGCATGGGAGAGATTGCATGCATGCTGGTGGAATGGATTGGAATCAGGATGGCCTGAACGAAGTGGAGAAATGGTCTGAAAAAACAGGTTGTAATATAATAATAGCTCATGCAAAAGTCCAGATTGGAGTAGGAATAATCAACTGCACAAATAGAAGATGAGGATGACCAGCAGTTTTGTTGAAAAAGGTCAAGGCATTACAGTGGATCAGAACTTGAGTGGATGTACATCAACATTGTCATGCTGTTGGGAAAAAAAGGGTGAGCACAACAAAGAGGAGGATAGTTCAAGAGGTCACGAAACGCTCCTGCTTTCTTCAGTATCAGTATGTCCCCAACCAAGACACAGCATCAAGTTCTGACACCTCGCTTAAGCAAGAGTATTCACTGACCAGGTTAAAGCCAGAGGAAACTCACACAAGGATGGGAGAATGGCTAGAAAACCTGGCCTGGGAGGAAAAACTGAAAGAACAATTTTTAAGAAGACAATAAATCAGCAACAGCTCCTGGAGGTATCTTCCATATATTCCTGTTTGCATGCAGATTCCATGAAACATGTCCACTTTCTTACTTTAGCAAACACACATGAATACATTTCCCTCTACCTTCTGCCAGGGATGACTCCCAGGCATCCAAGAAGAGTCCTGAGCTTTCTCACTTGGACTCCTCCATATTTGGGGTCAACTTCCTTATCTCAAACCTTTAGACACCTCCAAACCTGTCAGCCAGTAGATTGGGGCTCTCCACAGCCAGCTGCCTTTCAGCTTCTGGATCAGAAGTTGGCTGGTCCTTGGCTGTTGTGTATAAAATAATCTGGGTTTAGTCATCAACATGATGATTTCTTTCCTCTGTGGAGCAGCGTCTTCCCACATAAATTACAAGAGCTCTTATTTGCCTTTAACTAAGATGGCAGGAAAGTAGTCAGCTACAAGCTATAAATGCAGATCCATCACCTATTTAGCTGCAGGAAATGGCCACTGCTCATCTTTAGGGCCATAAAAATAACTGTAATAAAACCTATACTTTGCTAAAAGGGCCTGTGTAGATAGCAGAGCTGAAGCAGCACAGGTACTGCTACCCAGTCAGCTACTGGTGTGCCACTTGAACTAAATCAGCCATTGATGCTCACTGGCTATGATCAGTATTATCATTTATGGAATTTCTTCTGTGCAAGGTAAAACAGGTGAAGGTTGCAGGACTGCGTGCACTTCCGTTGCATCCCTTACTGTTTTACTAAGCTAAGGCTCTAATGATAAAAGCTAAAAAAAGAAAGTGCATTTTCATCACAATATTTGACATAGCAAAAAGTTAACTTCAGTCAGATCTCTAACAAAGGAAGAATGTCACGTTAAAATATTTGCTTGAGGCTTCTATTAGAAGCACACAGAAACCCAAACAAAGGAATGACATTTTATATGAATAAGACTTGAGCAAACAGGATTTATATGCTGACAATATTCATGCATGTATGCACTTCAACTACAGATTAATTATTTTTTCTTGTGTTCTCTTTATTTTCTATTAATACAAAATTGTTGCTGGGTATTTTCTCCAGTGCCATAAACTACAAGGAAGTCTTATAAGAGTTTTCAAAGAAAATAATGTGCATCATCAACTATGAGTACTCATAACTGCATCTGTAGTGCAAACAGCTTTGTTTAAAGTGTACAAACATCATGTGAACAGATACTCTGAACTGGGTAAATTGTGGACGCTGCCATTTAAAAACCTGGTCATGGGTGACCAGTGAGCTCAGAATCATTTGCAAAAATTATATAGTAAGTAATCATGACAACAAACTACAGAATAAATTCAAGGGAATCATGGAATCCAAAAACTGAGACAGGATTTCTTGGCTACATTTTTTCCCTGAATTATTAGCCTGCAGTCTGCACGTCGCACATACATCTTATAAAATAAACTAATTTTCCTAGAAAAGAAGTCTTGGGAAGGACTCGAACAACAATGAATCTTCCAGCTGTTCAAACTGATTATATCTCCATGAAAACAATTCAAGCCTCTGTTTATTTATTTTTTTCAGTTATATTCAGTTACTACTGAATGAAAGAGCTATGACTTCAGGTGTCGTGTGTGTGCACCCATTTAACAGTCAGATTATTGACATTCTCTTAGTCTTTAGGCAATATCTCCAGTGAAAAACTTTCCTTTGAGGTGAATGAATATTAGCCCAGACCTTGAGTTTGTTGAGGTCATGATCAATCCATGCAAAGAGGCCAAGCCCAAAGGAACTGTTTTTAAAAACACGTTCAATAAATTATCTGAGGGCATTGCAAAAATTGAATAAAAGTGAAATTTGGAAAAGAAAATGCATTTTCTTGACTCAAATGTATCGAGCACTTTATGAGTAGATGTGTGTATCTACTCACACACCTACATGCACACACAGAGACCGATACATGCGCACATACAGCTACATGCATATAAGTAGTTCTGTGGCAGGTGTCTCCAAAGGGTGGTGTTCCCACAGAATCTCCAGTTCTGTTTCTTGGCATGAAAGTAGATTTTTCTGCCGTGTAAAGACATGCTGTTACGCAGTTACAAGTTTTAATTTTCTGGCTAATTGTTGACAGAAGATCACGAAATCTAAAGGCACCCAGTCAACCCCGTGACTGCAAGGGAAAGTGAAGAACCTAGACATACCCATGAGCCCTTAATAACTTGTCAAATCTGAACTTTTGTCGATTCTGGCCTTTATTCTTTCTCTAAATCTGTGTTTGGAGTTGTTTTCCATGTTGGGACACCTTGGGAGCCAACCATCTGCATGAAAGGAAGGATTGCTCTGCCCACCCTTGTAATCCCCTCTCTACAGGAGAGGTGCAGACATCTAAATAAAGCAAACTGCATTTTGTATGTCACCAGACTCCTCATCCATCATGCTGCCTAGTAAAAATGTGTGTTTATATGCCTCCTGTGAGCTATCTATGGCGGAATACATGAGAGAGGAAGAGGGATTGCAAAGTCTGTCTGGTTTCTAAGAAAGCAATGGACTTCCAGCCTAGCAAAAGAAAGTGTTCAGATTAGAGCACCACAGCTCTTTCTGATTCATTGCTTTGGAGAAGTATGAGCAGCTTTGGCATATACCCCTGCTATTGTGTGCCAGCTATGAGAGAAGCCGCACTGAGCAGCCTGGGGCCTTACACCGTGAGCAAAAAAAAAAAAAAATCCACCGCGGTAATTGCTTCTTGTAAGTGCAGCTCAAACCCGCAGATTTCAAAAGGTTAAGCTTTTGGTATAAACCCTAAACAGAGTTTGTCGTGTTGGGCCCACATAAATACAGTACTCCACTCTTTAGTTTGTTGTTTAAATCCTCTTCTGCCAGTGCCTGGGCCTTCTGCAGATGTCTGAACATGGAAGAAGCTTCTTTCTGGTGTCAAATTCATTTTGATACCAGCCTCTTTTTTTTGCCTTTTTTTTTTTTTTATTGCTGTTCAGTTTGTTTTGTTACACAGTTGGTTTTCTTTTTTAATTGCTATTCTGTTCACTGGAATTAGCCGTCTATGTTTGACATGCAGAAACACACGCACGCATATGCTCACGGAACAACATCGTGGCCCCTCACCAAGGAAAAGGCCAGGTCCTTAGGACATGAGCTGGTGGGTTCACATAAGTGCACTTGTCTACAATGTGAACATGTTCACTGCAGGAGCACACCTTAAAGTGCTATAACAGGGGTCTGGGATGCCACAGAGAAGTCACGACACCAGCATTGACTGAGCTTTGAAACAAAAAAAGATTTCTAAAGCATTGATGATACCTTCTCAAAAGCCTTTCTGCACAATTAACTTGGGGAACTCATTGCCACTAGGCAGAATTGAAACCGTGGTTATACTAATATTCAAAATGTGGATGCTGAGGCACACCACAGAAACATCCAGAAGTACCTTAGCTTGCATAAAAATATGGGCATAAGGAAAGCAGCACTGAATTTACATTCTTAACAGGCAGATTTCTGCGGTCTAGACTCATTAACAAATTTCCTTAAAAGGCAGTGAAACAGTTAATCCAGGCTACAGCTCCCTGCAGAAACTGTGCATAAAAATGTAAAAGTGTTGTTTTCTTTCTCTGTATCATCTTGTGTCCCAATGAACTGCTATAAATTATTCTGCAATACAGATTCTGAGCAGTACAGTTAAGCTCATCTCAGATAAGGAAGGTTTGTTGTTTGCAAAGATGTCATGGTTATACCCACAGTCATAACATATCCCAGGACACAGGAATCTCAGCCTGCTCGTGTGGATCCTCGTGACTTGCTACAGTGGGAAAATATCAGAGTTAAAGATGGGTCAGAGGATGCAGAGTTAGTGATCGGCGATGAAGTCTCCTGAACTAACCTCTGGAAACCATTGTTCCAAACCCAGAGGTGAAACAGAAGTTCAGCTTGAGACATTTCAGCACAACCCAAACTGTGCTGTTCAAGCTGTACAGACAGCAGTAAAGCATTTAAATGCAATTTCTGTAATTACAAGTTATGTTGATTTAGCAGACTTTGAACAGATTCCATTTTCCAATGACAAATTTTGTGAAGCACCTCATTTAGACTTATCAGCATGACCATCAGGATATAAAACCAACTTGGAGGTGAATGAGATCTTTGAAAGTAAGTCTTTTGCTAATGGTTAATACAAGAATTTCTCTAGTAATTTTACTTAAAAGTAGATTGTAAAAAGTCAAATAAAACTAATAATAATGCCAATTGTACACCCACAAAAATGTATCAGACAATTTGCCCTTCTTTAAAGCAAGCAATCTGAAGACAATTTTTCACCTGATCTATTCTTTTGCTTGAAGCTATTAAACATTCAGTTACACTGATTTGAGATTGCGATCATGTCTTGTGTGATGAAAGAAGAAAATGCATTAGATTAGATTTACTCTGACTGTGGAGCCTGGGTCACAAGTGAGTCCTATTTACTTTAGAATGGATCTGAACTAATTCCATTTAAAATCCTTTTAAGAACCTCCAACTTGATTCTAGCCTCATTTATAGGGATTTTTACAAAGACATATCTCCATATCTACCTGCTGTCCTGTCATTCCTTGTCAGATTCATTGCTTATCACCTCATCTGCTCCACCAACTGGCTGCCCATTAGGCTTGTTTCCATCAAGCGTGGCCCATGCTCTCACCAGCATCTCAATTGCTGGGTTCTGCTTTGGTGGTGGTTCTGCCCCTACTTCCTTGCTTCTACCCTTTCCTTTTGTGTCTCCTCCCCCTTGTCAGGTCTGACATGCCTCCCACATATGGGGCTCACTCCCAGCTGCTTCTCGCTCACCTCCATTGGGTGCAGAAACTCTTGTGGCAAGCCCACAACTTGGCTGATTTTCCTTCTACCCAGTGCATCTTCCTGTAACTTTGCTAACCTTCTAGCTAAATATTTTTTAGCTATTTCCAAACAACTCTGTGTCCAAAGATTACCAAACCCTTTAGTGCAGTTTTCTCCTCTCAGATTTGCCTCACCATCATCCCTTTCATCTCCCTTTCTTCTTAACCTTTTTCCAAGTCAGATCTCACCAGTGCTGTCAAAGGGGCAGCATAATCCTCATTTCTTTGGTGTCATTTCTTTTGCTCCATTTCTATCTCACAGCACTCTCCTTCGTTTCTCCTGATACAAATTTGTGTTCCTCCTTTGACATTGGTGGCCCTGCCCCACATGATGTCTTCGCAGATCCTGTCCCTTATTCCTCTGAATTTTTCCCTTTCTTTTCATTATTACTGCAATTTCCTCTTTCACACCCCTCCTTAAAACACCGTTCCCCCATTGCACCTCCAGAAATACTGGTCAGGATTTGGGGTGCCAGCATACTTTGACTATTGGTTGTCACACTGAGAAACAGTTCTCTCCTTTCCTTGCCATTGCTGTCCACAGCCATCTGTTTCTTGCCTCACACCTACTGCTGCGGTACAAGATCTCATTACCAACACTTGGAGAGTCACCAGGACTCACTGAGTCACCAGATGGCCCGTGTGTAAGCCATTAGCTCTCAGCAAACACAACGTAAGACAGCTTAGGTGGTAACTTTATTCACACAGAATCAGTATTTATACAGCATCTTGTTGGGGACCTGACCCTAGAGTTCAGGTCTCCCAGGGACTGAGATACTATGACTAATAATAATACTAATCCCACGAATATCAGCAAGGGAATGTTTTTTATTACAATACAGATGCTGATGGTTGAACATGAGGTTTCAAAATCTGCTTGCATTGTAATTCAGAAGAAATGGTTATGCGGTGGAAGGCCCTTTGACCCAGCTATACTTGCTCCCAAAGTGATGTGAAATTCATCCCCTGAAGAAAGGCAGTGCAACGAGCCAATTAGACCCCCAAGACCCACAAAGGGTGAGTTATGTCCAAAGAGCACCTATGCATTATGAAAGTATATTGTCAGAAAAAAGTACCCTAATTCTGTAACAGTCCCCTCGAACACAATATAAATGCTACTGTGGACCACAGGGGTTAATCCATTACAACAAGGCAATTAGATTTAGTGACTGTTGGGAAGATAAAAGCAGCAAGTCATAATCAATCCTGAGAACCCAGACATGATAAATTTCTATAATTTCCTCTTACTTCATAGATCTGAGCATGACAAAGCGAGTTAGGGTGGAGTGGTTACAGTCTCATGTCAGAAATGCAAGAGGAATTTTATTTTTATTAAACAAGTTACATGTGAAAAAGGAGTCTTTCTCTCGCTCTCTTTCTGGCAATCCCATTCCAGATGGTGATACATTTAGCCCTCAAACATTTTGTAGATGCCTTTTGCTAAGCTTCAAATGTCAGCTTCTGGAGGGAGATGGGAACAAAGGGTTTTTTTCCAGATCCTGGTACAGCCAGGAGACTTCAAATAGAAGGTCTCATTCCCCATCTTCTGGCTAAATCCTGCCCAGGATAGTTATGCTCTGCTTACATCGTGTTTCACCCACAGTAGCTAGTGGGAAAGCATTTTTTCAGTCTTGTCTAGAGGTCGTATGCAGTGTTTTGCACAGCCAGATGCTTCTGGAGCCAAATTTCAGTAGTGGACCAAAAGATTTCTTCAGCATAGTGGCAAGTCCGCTGGTCATTAACCACGAGGCTGTCCACAGAGCCAAAACCCCAGGCCAGTATGAAAGATTCTAAAAGGAAGGCCACTGCAGGAGTTTGAATTGTGCACATGGTCCACTCTTCAGCAAAAGCCATCTAGCCTGGCTGGAGGAGGATCCTGGCTCTCTCACAAGGTTCTCCGGCAACCCATGAGTTGGCATCAATTAGATGCGTGAGGTTGGATGCCTGCTTGTCATTCCACTGATCTCTCTATACTGTGATATGCCTATGAAGGAAAAGATCTTGTTCACATAGAATATGAATATCAAGGTGATGCCCTTGAAATGCTGGTCTCTGTACAGAGTCAATGCTAAAGCTTTCCCTGGAGACTTGAGTCAGAGAAACAGCAGCACAAGTGGAAGGCACTACCATCCCACACAGCACAGCAACTCTTGGCTTGTGCTAGCTGGAGCCCGATAGCAGCTTGGGAGCTGACAGCTTATCTCACCTAATTCTGGCTGTCCAAAAATTAGTGACCTTACCTAGGCAAGTCATTGAGATTCCCTCTGCCCTCAAGAGGAAAAGATCAGGGGGTGACTAGGATCAGGAGCAGGGAGAGATTACCAAGGACTATAATATTCCTAAACAGGTGGGGTTAATACCTTCTGAAGGTCCTAACCATACAAAGAAACTAAACAATATGATTAGACAAGAAGTTCAGCTTTTAAAGAGCTAAAACTACATGAGATAAATAGAGCTTTTTAAATCTCTGCCAAGCTAGCTGCAAAAAATAAGTTCAGGTACCTGAAATGGTTTGATACACCCATCAGCTAATTAGCCTCCTGCTCCCCTTTTCCCCTTTTTGTAAGAGAAAGCCCCAAATTAAGCAGGTTGAGCAGCATCCAGCCATTATTCTGGCCCTTGGTAGAGAGATAAATTCAGAAATGCTACATAGAAATTCTCAGGAAGAAAACCTGACCCTGGTGGGACAACCCTACCTTTTCCTAGAAGAATATTGGTGACTTGTCTTCTTCAGTGAGTCCACAGCTCAGCATCACAGGAGTAGAAAGCCAACCAAAAAGGTGCCACAAATCTAAGAGTAAATAAGCTGTACCACCCTCCTCTCCCCATCCACCCATCACACCCAGCGATGTGCATCTGCTGGTGGCATTTGGGTCAGGAGAACTGGGCTTGAGCCACCTCGCTGGCTGGACTATTAGTCAGTGCTTTAAGTGACACATAATCCCCCGTTCGACAACTGGCCTGCATGTCTGTGGTGATGTGACCAGCTAACTGCAGTTCAAGCATTCCTCTTCTGTGTGTAGTTTATTAGGGCTTTCAGCAATTTTTTCTTTCTAATACAAGAATACGTGAGGAGAAAGAACGTGGTAGCAATTAAGGACAACCATGCATTTTATGAACAGTTCGCTGGAAACCACATTAATGACTTCATCAAGGCTAAGTGCACACATCAGCCCAGCAATACTTACTTTTAAAAATAAATTTAGTCCTCCAGACAGATGTCCAGCTGACAGCCTTGAGGACTGAAGCCCTCTCCCAGCCACAGAAAAGCCATGGTGAAAGCAGTAGAGGGATATACCTCACCGCATTGCCACACTCATGTCGGCCTCAAACCCGTTTCATCAGGGTCACCTCTAGACTGGCAGAATAATTCAATATTACATCCTTTGCTGCTTATCTGTGCTTGGAAGAGGTTCCCGTTTATGCCAACAGTAATCGTATCTTTAGTGCTTCAGTAACCAGAGCTCGGATTCTCTTCCAAACTGCAGCTGAAGAAAACAAATGACAGTTCTCCAAAAGGCGGCATCGCTTTGATGTATCTCTTTGCCTAGTAGGAACTAGAGGCTCTGAGCTGCCTGAGAAGTTAATCTTTGTTGTCTATTTTTGCTCTTTTGTTGTCTAACGTTGCTCTTTTTTTCTGACACACATCTTCATGTCTTTTTTCCGGACTGCGTCTTGGGAACTTTCGGAAGAAGTTTCCCCAAAAAGTCTGTAACTTACCATATTTTCATTTTCTTGGTTCCCTTCTTAAACATCTCATTTGCCATACCATCTAAAGATGATCCACTTAACAACAACAACAAAAATCTTATCTCAGTTCCTATCATACTGACCAGCAATGGCTCGATGGCTTTTACTGTTGATTCTTTCTCATCTGGCTGGTGTCTCATGGTCAGCTCTATCCCACTTGATTTATTCCAGTCCCAGACACCAGACACCAGACACCTCTCATTGCATTGGTATACCTAAGAGGTGGACAGTCTCAGACTACTCAGATGAATGGTTGGCTTTTGAATGCAGAAAAGTTAATTTTTTAGACTGTTTAATGGAAGAACATACTTTTAAAGCAGTTTATGTGGAGTGCACAGTGAGTTCCTGGTCTTCTGCGACAACAACAACAAGTATTTCAGACAACCCCAACCACAAAATTCATATCCAATTCAGGATTTGAACACCCATAAATTTTGTTCTTGGTTATGAAAATCAGCTCAGATTCTCATTATAAATGATTCCTAAGACCAGTGTCATGACTGGACCCAGACCATTCTCTGCCACGAACTGAATCACTTTACGCAGAGAACCGCAAAATTCTCAAGTGAAAAGAAAAATACCTAAAAAAAAAATCCAAACCCTTCCAACAAAAGGCTATTACCTGGGTGCCCCATTCGTAGTACTGAAGGCCGCTTCACCCTATTTTTTCACATTTTTATTCCAGTGCTGGAAAAATCTATCACATGCTGGGTTTGCATAGGTACTTTCAAGAGAAGCTGTTTGAGATAAAAGGCAAAACCATTTTCCTATTTCCTCCTCCCATCGTGTAAGAACTAAAAGACTAAACAAAGCTAAAATGAAGCTTTTTCAGACATGAGAGAACTTTTTAAGACACTGTATAATGAGCCTGTAAAATTAATTACTTTTAGAGAAGCTTACCAAATATACCTGAGGACCTAAACCAAATAATTGATTTGAAAACAACCTTACATATGAGCAGAGCAGGGATTTAATTTTTGGAACAGAAGACATAATTTCATTTCTCTATAAACTGTGGAGTTTTATGAGGTTAAGCAAATGAGGAAATAATCCATCAGATAAATCCACATAATTGTCTTCTCTTCAACAGAATTGAAAAATCACAGAACTGCTGAGACTAGAAGGCATCTCTGGAGATTGCCCAATCCAAGTCCCTGCTCAGGGAAGGGTCATCTACTCTGGGCTGCCCAGGACTGTGTCCAGTGGGGTTTTGAGCATGTCCAGGGCTTGAAGACTCCACAACCTCCCTGGGCAACCTGTTCCAGTGCCTGACCACTTGCCCAATGAAAAAGGTTTTTCTTATGTTTAAGTGGAATTTGTTGTATTTCAGTTTGTGCCCACTGACTTTTCTTCTTTTTCCAGGCTCCACTGAGATGAGTCCGACACTGTCTTTCTTCCTCCTGCCCTCTCCAGCCAAGTAGATATACAGACTGGTAGGATCCCCCTGAGCCTTCTCTTCCTCAGGCTGAATGATCTCAGGTCTCTCAGCCTCTCCTTCTGTGACAGATGTTGCAGCATGCGCATGCCCAGCACTGGAACACAGCACTCCAAGTATGGCCTCACCAGTGCAGAGCAGGAGGATCACCTCCCTCGACCTGCTGGCAACACTTTTTTTAATGCAGCCCAGGGTGCTGTTGAGTGCAAAGACACATTTCTCACTCATGTTCAACATGGAGAGTCCATCAGGATCCTCAGATGTGCAAAGCTGCTTTCCACTCAGGTGGCCACCAGCCTGTACTGGTACATGGGACTGATCCTCCCCAGGGGCAGGACTCAGCATTGTCCTTTGTTGAACTTCGTAAGGTCACTGCTGGGCCATTTCTCTAGCCGGTTGAAATCCCTCTGAATAGCAGCACCTCTGTCTGGTCTGTCAGCCACTAGACCTGGTTTTGTATCATCTGCACACTTGCTGAGGTCTAGTCTGTTCCATCAACCAGGTCTCTAATGAAGATTGTTGGCCCCAGTATAAACTGGTGCAAATCGCTAGTGACTGGCCTCCAGCTGTATTTCACGCCGCTGACCATAACCCTTTAAGTCTGACATATTACACATATATTATTCTTTTCTCACCTAGATTCTATGTCACGTGATCCTGCAAACACTTTTGTGTAGATATATGTGTGTGTGAGAGAGTTTGTGACTGGGTTTAAAACTACATATTTTGTAGTTTGATCATTTTAGAGTTACACCAGTGTGCAAGCCTGTGCAGGATCAAAACTTTTCAAATAACATGTTTGGATCCGAACAAGAAACGTGCATCTGACCTGAGAACACCAGACATCTCACAAACGTAGCTGAGAATTATGTATGTCAGGAAACTTACGGGAAGCAAGATTAGAAATGGAAACTATGAATATTTAAGTGTCTCCTTGGGGTTTTTTTAATGTAGGTTTCACTGAGGCCAATCTCTTCAGTCCATGTGTTTTTTTAAAATATTTCCATACCTCTCAAAGTATCTAAGGTATGCTAATAGCCAGCTTTTATGCAACTCCAGCAAAACTACACTGTTTCAAGTTATCAGAGTTACTGCTTTGCAAAAATGTCACCTTCCCAAGGTTTTGCACTTATTTTTGTTGAGAAGCAAGGTCTCTTCCTGTGTCTTTTCTGAATTAAAAACCGATGGCAAAGGTGGATGATGAAACGTGCTGTGAAACATAGTTATAGATGAAGAACCATGCATGTAATGTGTATTTTTGTAACATTCCCAGCAGCAGCTGAACTTACACTTCAGAAGAGCTGACCTTTCACATTTCTTTTTTCTTTTGCTATGGGAGGGAAGTTTTCCAGCACTTCTGTGTTTAGCTTCCATATCATGCTTTTGCTGGAAATGTCCTCTTTCCATACAGTGCCTCTGAGTCATGGCTCAATGGGTACACCGACTATAATCTGCTCTTGACATTAAGATGCTGCTGAGTGACTAGAGGATATTTCAAGCAGTGGAATTCATGTTAAGCCACATGTTTGGGCTGACAACCAGTTAAACCTTGCTAGAGCAATATTTTTCTATGCCATTAGTTTTTATACCAAACAAGGTCTGTAGTAACTGGATGCCCCAATTGAGCAAAACTGTTTACAAGAAATAAATCACTCCTGGCATTAAGAAAACACAAGGCCCAGGATTCGCAAGCACAGCATCATTCAGATCTTTATTTCTCATAAACCTAACCCCCAAACATGTGTCTTCTCATACACTGTGACTTGCGTTTTCAGTTGTGGTCAGTGCATTTCCATAACCCTTTATTATCATGCTTACCTAATCTTGTAGCCATATTTAGCTGCAAATGCATAAGACACCGTTTCACTGCTCAAAAAGGGGGAAAAAAAGGCAGCTGAAGACCTGACACAAGGTAGGCATTTTATTTGCTTAGCAGCAAACCTTAATTCTAATGCAAAGTTCCCAGTGATGCATAAGGACTAACATTTGGCCCTGAGAATTACGTGGCTTGTGCAAGCCACTGGTGTGCCTGGGTTTCAGGTCCTCTTTCTACCAACCCGCAGCAGATATGAGTTATTACAACTTCTAACTTGGCTTTCCGGTCTGGAGGTTGCTGGGTGAGACCATGACGTGTCAGGTAAGCAGGACTTGTCTATCACTTGCAAGGCTGTCAGTCCTTGGTGCTGCAGATGAGCTTCCTCTGAACAAAGTAGGAGTGCGATCCCGCAGTGACTTGGAGTTTGGGGTTTCAGACAGATTTCAGACCAGAGGGTGGTTGTTCCACTTAATTTATGGAGTAACATCCTCCATTTTGCAATCTGCAGAGGGCAGTTGCTGAAAGCAAAGAACACTGAGCAAACCATTTGGAAGACGAGAAGGAAATGGAACCCAGCATCTTGCTTGCTTCCCTCTCCATCACAGAAAGATGCAGCATGCCAGACCAGAACTGGCTGTTGACCTCAAAACCACAAGATGACATCCCTACAGTGTCCATTTTTGCATCAAGCTGTCCAGGCTACAGTAACCAGACAAAATCACAAGGGCATCCAGATCTGTCTACTTTGCAATGCAAGATCAGACCCTGCTGGTGAGGGTACAGACGCTTTTTTTCCAAGCTGCAAGTTTCTCATCTCTGATAAAATTGATACTCGGTCCTCTGCGTGATGCATGTAGGCGTTAGTTCCTCTTTTAAAACATAGGGAAAACAGTACTTGCATTTTAACACCCGTAATCTCATCTCTCCAGACAGTTATCTTCAGGCACCAGAGCCTCCTTCTTCCTCTCTTTCTGAACGACACGTAGTGTATGATGATCTTGATTTTTGACTCAGACCTTTCATTTCCTTACTGTAAAAAAGGGGGGAAAAAAAAGCTATTTTGAGACTTAAGGTTCCCACACTTCAGAACTTCAGAATTTTTTTTCTCGTGTAGGTATTAAAATGGCTTCAAAAGTAGATTTATACTCAAACATAAAGTGTTTTACTTAAATTATATGTTACTTGGTTCATAGTTTTATGTGCATTGCATCTGTTTTGAAATATCTTGTCAAATGTCTTAGTGGTTCTCAGCCCATTTTACAAATCCAGAGGATACCTGTTGAAATCAGCAAGAATATGGGTTTTTTAGCTTTTAATAGCAATAATTATGAAAACTCTCACTTCTGAGACTTCTGAGGACTGTGTGTGCAGAAATTTTGGTTTCTCTAGGGAAGATGATTGGCTAGATTTTGACTGTGATACTTCTGGTTCTAAAAGCATGGCTTACAACCACATAGCAGATAATGTTCTGTGATGTTTTCAGTTACTTGGTTAATTTCAAACTATTCGCTAATTTTCCCATCCTGGAAATGGCTCTTTATGTATGTTACCAGAGAGGCTAAATGGTTCTACTCAGAACAGCTACATTTAACAAAAATAAATAAAATCAGGTCAGGCCCTTTTCTCTGGTCCTGAGGGCAAATGGCACAGAGTAGATCATCTCCATGTTGTCTTCTCCCTCACTCCCCAGAACCTCAGTGGGTCATGGTCTGCATTGCTACCTGGAACACCATGCAGTAGTTGGCCAGTACAGACCAGGTGAGTGCTTATTTGCATCCAGCAAAGCATGCTGGAGTGCCCTTTTGATCATACGATCCTACACCAGAGGGGTAGAGTTTAAGTCAGTCCCATGATACTAATGACCTTGTTTTCTCATTTTAATAATGTTTTCTATGGACAGAATTTTAAGGAAGAGTTGCTCCATCACACTTCCACTAAGCTGTGCTTACCTTTTTTTTAAAAAAAATGACAAATCTGATCTAATATTTGCAGTAGCGTACACATGAAACAGTCAGAGTTGAGTGCGGGGGTCTAGGAAAGGTTAGTTTCCCAGATTTTGGATAGTTGTGCTAGTTTATATTGTTGAATAAAATATAATCTTAGAGAGATAATCCAGAGAACCTCTGTTTTCATACTTAGCTATGAATGATCCTCTGTCCGTCTGTGCACAGACCCAGAAAATTTCCAGTTAATGGAAGTAAAGGTGAACATTGCTGTCCCAGACCCACCTCCATGAACAGGGAGCTGGGCTCCCTGTGTGGATGCAGGTTTCAGCTTGATGGGCAGATTTCCAGGCGAGTGCAGCAGGTAGATTGCATGAGACTCATGACAGGAAACTCTATGGCTATCAAGTGCTTTAAGATGACTTTGAAGTCTCAGCTGTGAATAATCATAACATTTCCACCAAATTGACATAAATTCTATGGTGATTACACTCTGTTCACCTTAACTGTGGAGTCAGAGGCATAGAGCTGTGACACTGAGTGGCAAGTGTGCTCATGAAATTGGATAGCCCACACTGTAATTTGTAAAACTGGAGGGTGTTTGGCCTTCGGATAAAATTGGAACAGCTTAACTTTGTGTCATCAGTAGTAATAATATTAATAACACTCTTTTCCTAGATGGTCTTTTTTGGCCAATAATCCCCAAAGTATTTTACAAAGCTGACAAGAATTATTAACTCTAGTTTATAGGATAATAATTTGAGGCAAAAAGAAGAAATTTCTGATATTGGGGGTCCCAGTCTGAATTTTGCATGCCCTGCATAGCAGACTGCTTTCTTGGTGATGCTAAATCCACATTTTGGACCAGCGGATTCTAAATTCATGTCTTTTTCTACCCCAATAACCTTTCAACACTGTATCATAGAATCACAGAATGCTTTGGGCTGAAAAGGACTGTCAAAGACCATCTAGTCCAACCCCTCTGCAGTGAGCAGGGTCATCTTCAACTACACCAGGCTGCTCAGAGCCTCATCCAACCCGACCTGGGATGTTTCAAGGGATCAGGCATCTACCACCTCTCTGGGCAACATGTTCCAGGGTTTCACCACCCTCATTGTAAAAAATGTCTTACTTATACTTAGTCTAAATTGAATTTACAATATCTGTCTGTAAAGGACTTAGGCTGGTTGCTAAAAATCCCAATTTGTTGTTATTGAAATATTGTTTTACTTCCAAAGCCCTGTGAGAAAAGAAAGAAGGATAGCTATTGGAATGTAGCAATATCACTTGTGAGGCCAATTTACCTTTTCTGAAATGTCCAGCTGTCCCAACAATTGATGTTCTTTATGGACTGTGAAATAGGAAAACACAACACATTGGTATAAACCCCTTAGATAAATTAACAAAAGCAATTAGCAGGTACAAAACACTCAACCAGCTCCACTCTTCCTCTCAAATGTTGCCTTCACTCTCTTACACAGCAGTAAGTAGGAACAGAGACAGATGTACTGGGTTTAAAGGTTCAAGCACTTCCTCCTCCCCTGTCCAACAAAGAAGAGAGACATCCAAAATATTTCAAAAAAACCCTATAATGGAGCCAACCACAAGAATGTACTGCCATTTATACCAAGCCGGTCTCACTGTTTTCCCAGTGGAGTGGAGCAGAAGAGTCACAGCGTGCTGCACTTCAACTTCAGCCTTTTCCTGTCAGCACTTTCCAGCCTCAGGATCCTCGACATAATTTTTGACCAGCTGCTCTCTTCCTCTGTGGCTACCCCATTGTGCCAGAGGGGACTTGCTGGAGGGTGAGAGCTGCACTTTGGATCACCCATCCATCATGGACCTCTTGGAGTGCTTGGTGCCAAGTTTGCCGGTCATCTGCATGGCACAGCTCCATCTTTGAAACACACCACTGGAAATCCAGGAGCACTACACAGGTGTTTCTTCTTTCTTTCTGACAGCTTGGCTTTCTCTAGAGTTTTTCAATACCTTTCTCTTGGCTTTGTTAAAAGCAGTTTCCATTCCAAACATCTCATTTTCAATGATACGCTTCATTGCACAGCTGTTGAGGGGATTAGTGGAGATCAGACAGGAAGGGCAAGAGCCATGAAAGGTCTTGGGTGCCTAACGTGTCCTCTCTATTCCTCTAAGCCCCTATGAAAACCAAATCCCCGCATTACCTCCCACATAACCTCGGAGATGCCTCTAAGGCACCACCATCTGTATTCCCTACATTTGCCACAAATCCTTGTTCCTGACATGGCTAAATAGGAGAGCCCAGCCCATGCTGCATCTTTAAACCCTTCCAATCCTCTTTTAAATGTATGCCTGTATCTACCCAGGAATAAACTTACCAGTGAGGAGGAGAGGAGATTAGCCCTCCTTTAAAACCGCTTAATGTGGCCAATACCCTCTGTAACAGCACTAGAAAGAACCTGGCAGGAGCACAGACCCTGCAGAAAGAACACAGGAGCCCTTAGCTCTATCCCATTATTTATAAGACATTGTCCTATAACATATAGGTGACTTTCATACCCTGGCCTATGGTAAAGGAAGCCTGTACTTCCTCCCACTATGATACTCTTTTTATAGTTCTTCATAACTTTGTAGATTTAACCATTTGGGCTTAAATTTTACAAATGTGGTTTACCTATTGCCAAAACAGAGCCCAAGAAAAAAAATCCATTGTTTTACAGTATGAAACACAACAAACCCCAAATAGGTGTTTCATTAAAAAATTCTACTATCCCTCTTCTCTGGAGCAGAGATTTGGAATTCAGCAAGGGGCTTACCCTAATGTAAGAGACATGCCTTTTCCTGCGAAAACCTTCTCTGGCGAAATTACCCGGTGAAATTATCCTACAAAATGAGCCTTTGGGAACTCTGAGGTCGCACACACTCCACAGAGACTTTTTTCAAGTTTAACAGCTTTGGAGTTTCCTCCAGCCATGAGCCAAATACGAGTTTCCAGATAATTTGCTGCTCTTGGCTGTGGAAGAGGTGCTGGTAATGCTGGGGGAGCTGGGAGATGGGGGACGCCTCTCTTGCGCTCCCATTGCTCCTCCTGCTGGAGTCGAGCAGCATGAGGGAGGCTGATGGAGAGGGAGATGGGTAATACGGCAGTTGCGTGGGAGTTGGGTATAAGCGGGGCAAGAGAAAAGACAGACCCTCAAATATGGGGTTTGACCCAGTTGTTGCTGCTTCGGTTGTCTGTTTAGGCATTTCCCACAATTACTGGAATTGGCAGTTTATATGGTTTTTAAATGAAAAATGAACTTCCTACACAAACTTCACGTGCTGTCAGCTGGAAGAGAAGAAGCAGTTCTAATTACCAAGGGAAGATCAAGCACAAGTGTTTTCAGCAGCAAGAGCAGGAATCACAGCAAAAAAGCAGATGGGGCCTTTTACACAACTCTTTTCTCCCCCTGTAGACCCTGCTCTGTTTTCTCACATCCTCATATGAGGTATGGTACTGCCATACACCAGATCCTGGGCCTCTATGCTTCTCATTCATCCCCGAGACTACTGATCCTGAGCACTAGATGAGATTGAGATGGTTTGGATGTCGTAATTTCATTGAGATGTTATTATGGACATTCTGCACATGTAGAGACCACTGAGGTTGCAAAGGCTAACTAAACTGGGGCTTTTCCCAATTTCTTGCTTGTCTTTGTGACCTAAAGTTCTTGAAGCATAGAAGGATGTGTGCATACATATATATGTAACATAGACTTTTTTTCCCCAGGTCATTTGTGCCTGGGATAACACAGACATCAGACTGTCTAGTGTGAAAATATACAATATAGTAGGCAAAAATGCAGTCAGAAACTACCATTTTACTGTGGGTTGCAGAGCTGAAAAACACCACAAATAGGATAACAAGGAGAGTTTGATGAATCCAGTTGCTCAATAACACAATGCAGCTTTTTCAAAGCCTCAGTGGTGGATTCCTGTCTCCAGGCTCTCTTGTGGTCAAGGAAGTGTGAGGAGCCACAAATGACAGCATGTTCTTGGCAGCAGTGTCGCAGCTTTGCTGCCAGTCTTGTAGGGCTCTGTTCTTCAGGCTTTCATTCACTGCAGAAGTGAAAAAGGCATGTGATTGATTTTTAAAAAAAAATGTTTCTGTCTCTTGCACCTCAGGTTTGTATGTGTGTGAGTCTGAGAATGAAAGAGGAAACTGACAGATTTATCTATTTCACATCACTTTTCAGTAATGTTATTAGACGGAAAATGAAAAAAAAAGATGAAAACCCATCAAGCAATAGAAAAGCATTTTTAGAGATTAAGATGGCAGAACTGAAAATAGCTGTCTGTGAGACAGCATCAAATTTTATATGGATGTATTTGAAATTTCTCAGCTAATATGGAAGGGAACACAATTATTATATGTAGTTATGACAGAGGGTGGTAGGCGACTGGATATTCACTTTGAATTTCACTACAGTGGTTTTCTAGGTAAGAATCTCTCACCACACAAAGTACTGTATATCTGAAGTCCTTTCTAATTGTAAAGACAAAAGCTTTTATTTTTGGTCACTACGTGAGAAAGACTTGTCTTTTGGGAACCTTGGTGAGAGAAGGTGTTCAGAAATTACTTCTGGTAAATGAGAGAGTCCTAAAGCTCCTTTTCCCCACCACAAGAGCAGCTCTTCACTGTGCTGTGAGTGGCTGCTTTTTGGGATGCTAGGGAGGACAAGCTCCTCCAGAGCTGGAGAATACCAGAGCATCCTCTAGAGCTGGCTCAAACCAAGAAACTACGTTAAAAAAAAAAAAAAACCAAACAAAATACCCAAACCAAACCAAAAATCAAAGTGAAAATCCCATTCCTTTAAGCACATCTTCCTAGACAGTAATACATAAGTGAAGTCCTGGTGAGACTAAATGTGTTTGAATGCTATGAAGAGACTGAAGAGATGCTGTAGACCTTTTACTGAGGTGATCTTTGATTCGTGTCTCCCTCTGCTTGGACAAAGACCATCAGTTCTGCAGTGAATGTGCTTGCCTTGTGACAGGTCAAGAACACCACATACAACCCTGACGTATGTGTAAACACACAGTTTTACTTGATTGTCTGAAAGAAAAATGCTCTCTTAAATACAAGACCTTTTATCAGCATTTTCTACCAGTAAGAGAGAAATGAGTGAGATCACAGAAACTAGGACGGCCTAGTTTGCTGGGCAAAATCTTTGAATGATTTAATCGTGTATCAGTATTGTTTCAGTCAAAACAGTGAAGGTGCAACAGCAGTTCAGGTCCATCTCTATAAACTCTCTAAATTTGTACAGGTGTCAAGATCGTATCTATGGTTTCACAACTCGCTAGAATCTGCAATGCCTCGCAGGAACCACTTTGTCAAAGTGATGACTGCTTAGATGATTGGTTATAATCTGAGCCAACACTTCCCCAGATACAGAGAGACATACTACAATAATTGTCAAAATTTTATTATCTCAAAATTAGTGGTTTAACTCCCTTTTTGGAGCTATTAGCTCCTTTTTTTGCAGCTCTATTTTTGCACTCAGCTCTGCTTCATTTGATGTAAACTTAATAAGCAACTCTTCCATTTCTTTTTCTGCTCCTCATTGTTACATGTGCACTAATAGAGACAGGAGCCTTGAGGAAATACCTGTATGTGATGAGATAACTAAAGACTCTATCATAATTTACCATGCCAGAAGGCAACGTTTTCAAGTTGATTGACATCCTTAATTCTTGCATTTATGAGCTTTTAAGTGTTTGATTCTACAACTATAAAATGCTCTTTCAAGTTGGTTGGATCATTTATTTATTTATTTACTCTTAAATGTAATATACTATGCCTCAAAAAAAAACCCAAAAACCAACAACAAAAAAAAAGAAAAAACCTGCATTCTCCCTTCCCCCTCCATGGTTCACCAGGAGCCATCATGCTGACATGCACCTGGCTCGGGGATGTAGACTATGGACCAGCCACTATTAAAGCTAAAAGAAAAAGCAGCAGTGGGAGTAAACTGGCATCTTCTACCAGAGCTAGGTAGAGCTGAGAAAACTTCACCAGTGACTTTCACAGACATTTACTGACTTCAAAGGAATAATGAGCAATAGAAATGCTGGGAGTCATCCAGACTGCAATGGGCAAAAAAACAGGGCTCATTCCTTCTTCCCCTTCCTCTCTGACTTCTCCCAGTCTCTTTCCTACTTCTGACACTTTACCTAATCCCATCCTTCTCCTGTAGACAGTCTCAAGTACAGCTGCTCAGCCCACTGCAGAAAAAATACGTGGCATCAAATTATATAACTGGGCATTCAATGATTCCTTGGATGGACAGACTGGAGAACAAAAGCTCTGAAATAGGTGGACCAACACAAGCAGAGGTATGGTTTTCTTTGACCTGCTAAGGAGCTGATAACAGATTTCATATTCTCACTGTGTTCAAAAACTGCATTAAAAATATTTAGGAACACATTATACTAAATTTACAAGATCTAGAGTCAGCACTTGTTCACACACATCAAAGCCCCATTAAACATGGGTACATTTGACTCCACAGCACAGATGTTAATGACATTTTTTTCTGTAGAGGTTTTCTTTTTGGTCACTCATGTGGTGGAGAAGACAATTTTCAAGAAGCACAGTAAGTAAATTCAGAAAGACCCAAGGAAGTGGGTATTGTCATCTGTTAACTACCATGTTGAGCTTTGAAGTTAGGAGAAGCCACAGTGCTCACCACACCGCCATGGTCAATTTTTGAGTGGTAATATCTTCCTCCAGATGTCATTATGTCAACCACTGTAAGAATGTGCTCTCTCTCTCTCTAACTTTGAAGGTTTCTTTCCGATCAGTGTCTAGGATTTTATCGGAAGAATCGTGGCCCTTAGAGGAACTGCTGCCAAATATTCATTGTGAAATTTTGCAGGATCAGATTACTGTGGTGGAGAGACAGTGAGAGTCCAAGACAACTTTAGACAAATCTGTCTCACTCAGTTTATTTGATACAGGTTGTTTAATTGCACAAAGCATTATTTTCCTGTCAATAAGAAAATATTGGTTTGTAATAGCAGGACAATTTTGTGGCTGTATTCCGGCTCAACAGAATGGAACTTGTAGCAAAATAATTTTGTTCCCTTAAGATAGTAATTTTCTATTAATATGAAGGTACAGCCCAGAAAAAAAATCTTTGTAAGAATGATGCTTTATAAATGACTAAATGCTCATCAACTATTTGTTAGAAGGCATCACTGCTTGTGCTCTAATGCTTTTTATCCTTAATCTCTAACCTCTTTATCCTTTGAGTAGCTCCCTTTCTGTGGCAAGAAAGACTCGCCCAGGACTGTTATGGTTGTGAAATGAAAATTAGCTCACTTAGATCCTCATTGTCTCAACTAAAATATGATCCAGAGCTAGCCAAAACCCCTGGGTAGCATCCATTAGTATATTACCCTTACAGTGCTGCTTACCCATGGTCAAACAGGAAGACTGAGAGATGACCAGAAACTGAGTTAATGTACCTTATGCCTGACCTCAGTTCCTTGAGCACAACACCATCCTTCTCTTAAATCAGTCATATTTGGATTTGGTTCTCCAAAATCTCATTGCTGAGGTTTTACATAAGCAGAAAAGCTGCAACATTGGGCTAAAAGCAGCAGACAGTGGGACTGTTCCAATCCTAAAGGCTTCAGTGAGCTTGGGTTTGTACTAATGAGAGCCTTAACATGGCCTTCAAAAGGATTTCAGTATGCAATGCTTGAAAGGTATGGGTAAGGGGAGAAAGATGGTCAAGGTATGGATATGTGCAAGTCAGTTACTTGGTCTTTCTGTTCATGTTTTTTTTCAGGTGATAAAATCTCATGGTCAGTCACTCCTCAAATATATTGAACTTGCATCAGCTTTCTTCAGGGTAAGTGCTGCATGTTGTTAACAGCAATTCATGTGTAGTCATATGTTTCAGTCAAGGCTTATATGAAGCCCAGAAAAAGAGGTTCTCCTTGAACTCAGGTGACCATGGTCTGTAGGTGTGGAGAGAGATTGGCTTCTAGCCTAACTGCCTTCAAGAAATGTGTTCTGGCAATCTACGAGGAATTGTCAATTTTTAATTCAACATATCTTAGCAATTTGCACCTAAGAACTACCTGAAAAAGGTTTTGGTAAGTAGATATCTCTTTTTAATAACCATAGAAGCTCAGGAGAAGTCTGGAGGTAAGATCAAAACTGCTTCAAATTTTCAAAGCAGAAAAAGTGAGATGATGTAGATAGCTGACCAGATAGCTAAGGCTGGTATGATTTCAATTTATGGTAAAATTAAATTAATTGAGAAAAGTAATTCAATAAGTAAATAATTTAGAAATAAGTTGTAATTGGAGCCACTCAATAAGTTAAAATTAACCTGATTCTCTTTTGAAGCAACACATTTGGTCTGCAATAATATCTTCAGAGATATATGAGGTATATAGGCTTTTCCAGTCAATTGACTGTGCTGCCATTCTCCTTCAACCACGAGCATTGCAGAGTTGCAATAGCACATATGTGAAATGGATTAAGAAATTATTAGTTAACAGATCTCAGAAACAGGAACGCCAAGAAGAAATTAGTTTTGAATATGGTGCATCCACTTGGCTCCTATGGGAATTGGTGGAATGTGCCATGTAATTTAGTGCTTTGATAATTTTTCTGAAAACGCATAAAAATTGGTGCCCATAAAATTTTCAGATTACACAAAGTTTTCCACGTGGCTAAATAATAAATAAAGACAGAATCTCAATATCAAGTTATTTGGATCATTCAGTAGCCTCATACCAGTTAAACAAAAGATTATTTAGCACACACAGATGTAAGCAGAAGCTGTAGAAATAAGTAGTGCAGGCTGTGTACAAGATCTTTAGACCAACAGCACGTGTTTTTCTGGAAAATACGGATAGTTACAAGAAAGTTATGCTGTGTCTACGCAAAACGTGACCCAGGACACAGATAATGATGTAACAGTCTGTTATGTACAGCGGGTGAGATAAATTATTTCAAAGTTTCCATTTTTAGACCACAAGAACCAAGTTCACTCGGCCACAGGTATACACAGGAAATGTAGACCTTTGCACAGAAATAATCACTCTGGACTCTCTTCATAGTCACAGAATCACAGAACCATAAAATGGTCTGGATGGGAAGGGTCCTTCAAGATCATCCAGACCAATCCCCTTGTCATGGGCTGGAACATCTTCCACTAGATTCAGTTGCATGAAGACACATCCAGCCTCATCTTGAACACTTCCAGTGACGGAGCATCCAGAACTTTCGGGGCAACCTGTTCCAGTGTCTCACCATCCTCCTCACAAGAAACTTCTTCCTTATATCCAATCTAAATCTACCCTCTTTCAGTTTAAATCCATCAACCCTTGTCCTGTCACTACAGACACTGGTAGAAGTCTTTCTCTGTCTTTCTTATAAACCCTCTTGAAAGACTATTGAAAGACCACAGTATGGTCTCCCTGGAGCCTTCTCCTCCTAGTTGAACAATCCCAAGTCTCTCAATAGCCAAAAAGAAGAAATACATTTTAAAGTAATGATATATTTCTTCCAAATACAGATAACAAAAATAACTAGATGAGATGAAGTAATCCCCAAGAGATCCTATGTCTTTGCTTATAGAAGATGCCTGGGGTGACTATCCTAGATGTAGATATCCTCACTGGAGCTTTCTAAAGCTATCAAGATGAATACCACCTCAAGTGACAACAAAGGAAACAAATACCCTTGAAGTCAGGAGACATTAACATATCTCTTACTAAATTATACCTTCCGAACAGCCTGTATCAGGAATAACTCAATTCACTGTTAAAGAATCTCAAATTCAGGTGACAACTTGTGTTGGAAGATAGTCTGAGAAATGATGAAAGGGCCCAGCTTTCAGAAGCAGTTTAACCCCATTTCACAGTGCGCTTTTTGAATCACAGACTGTGTACCCTCAGGTGAGGTTTACTTAATCAGTAGCCACCTTCAAAGTCTCATACTTCATCTATATCCTGATATTGCAGATTGAGCAAAACGGTGCTTTCGTGGTATTAATGCCATTATTTTTCTCTTAAAATCCATTCTTCAAAGAGAAATTCAGCAATAACATCAATGCATTCTGACTGGTGAAGACTTCAGGGTGTCTTTATCACAAACTCAACCACATTTGTCCTTCAAGCAAGTCTACTGACATTTCCAAGGATGAGGAAAAGAGAACGACAGGCCTGTTCAACCCTACGTGTCTGGCTTGCCTCCCCGATGTGACATCATTGCTCATGCCCTACTCCAGCATAATCGAGCAGGTCAGTGGTTATTCTAAGCTTCACCCATTCCAGATTCCACCCTTAACCCTCCAAAATGAGTCTTTTATAGTTAAATGATCCTCTTATTAGGTAAAATAAACATTAAAATAATGTCAAATTAAAATAAAACGAAGCAGCATGAAGTTAAATTCAGACTGACACTGAGCAAACAGTCTGGCTGGAATCATTATACTTTTTTGGAAACAGGCACGGCTATCGGAGCATGGATCCAATTAGTTTCAACTGGAAGGACCCTTTCTATTGCTGGCTCCCTGAGCTTAATTCTCACAGTTTAGATGTTAACTTAGAATTAAGGACAACTCTCCTGTAGTTTCCATCTACAGGAACTCAAGAAACCAGCAAACTGCATTCGGAGGCCAAGACAACAAAAGAAAAGCATTGAAAAGAATGTAATTTATCATTTGCAAAGATCTTTAAGACCATGTCATGTAAATGCTCAACAGGGGCTTGGCTGCTCTGAAAGCTTGGAGAGAGAGCCAACCCAAGCCAGATTCACCAAGTCCAAGCACTGCTCTTCATATATGGAGCCAATGGACAGGCCAAAGTACACAGAAGAAAAAAGTGAAAAGGGATGTGCAAAGGCTGATCTGCAACTGCTGAAGAGAAGCTCTAGACCACTCTTTCAGGCTTTATCAGGTGGTATAGCCAGATGCACTACAAGAGCAGTGGTACAACCACTCATGGGCTTTCCTTCTTCTGTCCCTTATCTTAGTCCTGCAGATACAAAATGATACACAAAGTGGTATTAAAGAGCAGGTAAGAGGCATGGATATGGATATTAAATACTTTTTTTTTCAATTTCTTTGAAAATTCTCAAAGCAATAGGAATCACAGTATTTCTGGCGGTACACTCATACTCTCCTGAATTCCATGTATTAGGTGGCAAGCATTTTTCAGCTCTTCCTCCCTGCTACACCTTAAATTGTCAATGCACATAAGTGTATTATGCAAGCACTTAAATTCCTTTTCAGCCCAATGAGAACCATACACATATTTTTAACTATAAAACTATTGACTTCGAAAATCAGGCAACAGTGATTAAAAAAATACTCAAAGCTGATATCACCGTCTCTGCCAAGTGAGTGATCCAATCAAAACTTGGCATAATCAAGTGGTGTGAATTCTTCCAAGCATTTGTTACAATCTTTAAAACAAATCTTTGTCCGAAAGGCTGATACAGCATCAGTCATCACCCCAAGGAAGCATTAACAAAATAGGTAAGGGAAGAGAAAAGGCAGAAGCAAAAAACTCTTACTAAAAATTATGCAAATCAGGCAAGGAACGTCTTAACTTTGTTTTTATTATACTCATTTCTCAAATGAGACAGCCCATGTTGTATACATATGGATGTCATCTCTGTAGGTTGAGTATTCTCTGGATGGAGACATCAACATTTCTGCAGGACATTTTACTTTCTGGTGGTGTGTCACAGGGTTACGGCTACATGATAAAGGCCATGTCTACATTATTCTTGAGAAAACAAAACCAGAAGATGGCAACTCTGTAGAATTTTTCCCTTACTGCCCTGGGGAGGCTGAAGATCTCTGCCAGTATCCGGTAGCTTCAAGCCAAAACCACAGCACAAATCAAAAAAAAATGGTGGACGTTATCCTTGGCTGGAGAGAGTCTCTTCAGCCTCCAACACTATGAGGGAAAGGCATTCTCAGTGCCAGCCCCACCCTCCCAACATGCCTTCCTGCAAGAGCAGCCATCTTCCAAGCCTTTTGGTGGCAGCTTGGCCCTGCAGTTAATATGGTCACTGCTGCTGACAGAAAAGTTATCCTTGACCTACCCATACACTCCAGGCAGAGCCAGCAGCCTGGGTATTCCCCAGAACACTTTCTCCAAGACACACTTCTGTCCCACCAGTCTGTCATGATGATCCAGCTCTGGCACAATCCATTATCATCCCCCTGTCCTTTCTCCACAATATTCAAGGACCAAAAGGCTGAGTATCAAGAAGACATTGTAACATAGTCAGCCTGTTGGAGTATTTCTGCTTAGAAAAGGTGGCCAATAAACCAGTGGCAAATGCCCATGTGCGTACTGAAAGAAAAGTTTTTGTGGGTTTATGCACATAAACATCTTGTTTACTTTACTAGAAAAGAGATGGCTTTCTAGAAGCTGTTGATGACTGGAGCTAAACTGTTATGACCAAGGTTCCTCTCTGAGGAGGGGATATGATCCACTCATGTCTTCAAAACCAGAAAATAAGGCACAGAATTAGAAGTCAGCTGCTGATTTAGGACATCACTGCTCCATTCACTATCCCTGTCATCCGAATGAAACCTGCAGAGCTTGACCTCTTGAAATTTTGTGGGTGTAACTACATGTTCTCCTACACGATCCATATCTTTCAACCAAGTCCACAGATTGCAAGCACAACTGGGAATAATGACCAATTTTCCTCACCAATCTGGACCAAGATGGTACAATCATTCACCAATATTTGTCCTCTGTGGAACCACAAATCCTTCTGTGATTCTCTTGTTTTCACCCTTTAAAATACAGAAGAGAGGCTGCAAAGAGAATTATAGAATCATTTGGGTTGGAAAATTCCTTTAAGATCGTCAAGTCCATCTGTAAATCTAACACTGGCAACTCCTCCTCTAAACCATGTCTTTTTAATACCTTCAGTCACGGTGACTCCACCACTTCCCTGGACAGCCTGTTCCATCCACTTGATAACCCTTCTGGTGGAGAAATTTTTCCAACCTAAACCTCCCTGGTGCAACTTGAGGCCGTATCCTCTTGTCCTAAAGAGCACTTCGCTTTTACTAGTGTATAAGAGCATGAGGAGATGTTTATCAACTGATAGGCTCGGGGAAGTGGTACTGTACTGCAGGTGAAGTATCGTAGAGCAGTAACATAGTGCTGCCTCCCAAATCCATCTCTCAGCAGCTTTCAGACAACCCTTTGGACTCAGCAGGTGTGAAGTGCAAAGTAATAAATCCTTGGAGAAATGTTGGAAAACTAAGAGACAATAGTTGCTAATTGCAAGCCTAATGCCTCCATTTTATTAGATTTCAGCTTCGTTTTTTTCAGCACAAATATTGTTAGCCACTATTTTATACAGTACAGCATTTTATCTATTTTAGTACTAAAAATGACTTATAATTAAGCACATAAGACCTATTTTCAGTATCAAGATACTGCAAGCTAGTTGAGCAGATGCTGCAGAAGTAGACGGTAACACTCTGATTGACCTCGCACAGATCAGAGAAAGACTAATAGGCAATGGTTCTAGAAACACCATCTTGAAGGCCCCCATGGAGTAAAAATTGCTCATATTGTTCTCATAGCTTGCCCTGGTGCAAGGGAAAAGGCGCAAATCACGGTGCCTCCTGATTTCTGCTTCGCAGCTAGAGATTGTGACCACTCTGGCTCCCTGGATTTTATAAGCAGTGCAGTCCCAGCACACCAGCTACTGGTTTGTGTATTGAATTGTTGGGGAGGTGGTATCAATAAACAGCTGCAAAGTCAAATTAGTACTGTTTACTGTCAAATTAACAGGGAAAGTGATACTTTCTGCTCTTTGTTTATAACTCTGTGCAGTTGGCCCTGGCATCAGAAAGCCTAAATGAAAATGGACAGCTCCCAAAAGTAGATGCTCTCCTAGATCAAATGGAAGGGAAATTTTGTTTGTCTTATAAAATAAACAGTATCTTTTCAGGTTCATGTGCTCGGAATAACAGCTATTCAGCTGCACCAGCTGGTTTTTATTTCGCTGCTAATTTTGTGTTTCATTTCTTAACTGACTCGCCGGTCATTGCTGATGTTCACTCAGGGAAAGGGACCAGGAGTCCAGCGCATGTGAGTGTGCATTAAGTAGAAGAGTGGGGATATTGAATATTCCTGGATAAAAGCTGTGTATTTTTGTAGGCTTGCACTGTACTGAGCTTTAGAAGATACACCCTGCCCTCCCTGAGCTTTGTTGTTGGAGACATGAAATGAACAGGATGTAATATACTCGCTTGCAACAGTTACATGTTACTGCACTCACACTAAGGGTTTTTAACTCCCCAAAATGCCTCCAAAATCGACAAATAACCTTTGAGTTTCTTCTGAGCTCTTCAGTTAAAATGTAAATTTTGAACAGAAGCTAATCACTGCTTTTACTGACGTCT
>NW_010428379.1:0-8191 GCF_000710305.1 Buceros rhinoceros silvestris | reverse complement strand
GAAAGATTAATTTATTCCAACAGAGCCCCATTATTAGGAGGGGTCTAGGTGACTTGTATCGGGAAAACATTATCTGTGCATTCTGCTTCTTGCCATTCACTCACTCCTCTGCCTTTTCTTCCTTCACCTTTCCATTCATTAAAATTTCTCTTCCCATCACTGATTTTCAGAAATCCCTTGCGCTCAGACAGAAATATAGAAAAGTAGTCACCATACAACAAAACAAAACAAAAACGGGTCAGAGAAATTGTGCACAAGCTTTGTTTACAATAGATTTACTCCTAGTTTTACACCATTTGCATTATTGTTACTTCAAGACACATTTTGATGTTGGTGTATCTTTCTCCTTGAATCCAATAACAATTTTACCAGATATTGAAGAGCATAGTTAGGAGAGCTGTGTGGAGAGCTTTCTGGACATACTGTTTCTTATTAGAGAAAGTAAAAGTTGGAGAAAGGAAATACACAGACTATCATAGTTCATTGTTTGCATCCTTTGTTAAATGCTCAGGAACTATGTGAGTGAGGGTGGCATAAATGCTTGGGTGCGTTAAAACTAAAAGCCAGCTCTTCTCTGTCTCTAGTTAAAAGGCTTTTGTGGTTATATAATGTTGATAAGAACTTTGAAACATTATAAATAGGTAGATATGATCTCTAAAAAATGTGTTTGAGGTTGTTCCAACACCCCATCTCAAGAAAAGATTCACTGCAGGAATCTTTTACAGATCACATGAAGTTTGGTAGACAATTATAGCAGTGAGAGTTGTGTGACTTTGTGGCTTGCAGCTCAGTATTACAGTTGGGAGTCTTCACCTGAATGATTGATTTATAAGTTAGACATGAAGGGTGGGATGAATCATGCCCAAAGTGCATTCAGGACAGGTTTACATGTGTGCTGGGCATCCAGACCCCAGTTTTAGACTGGGAGGTTTAATCCCAACCGTTGGTGACGTTTAGGCTCACGTTCACCTTGCTGCAGACACCTACACCTGGTCAGGTGATCTTTGCCCAAGGTTCCACTAACCATACCAATAAGTTTTTAACTGTAATGGAAGTCAAGACAACTAGTTCACCATAGATATCTATATTTATAAATTCCTAAAGTTATGAATTGAGCTGCCATCCAAATTACTTGCCTAGGTTCCCTATATAAATAATAGAGAGGAGTGGAACACCACACTGTTCCTTATTCCATCCTGAGAGACGACTGTAGTATAATGGGTGGGATGTCATACTCCATTAACTTCTGAGGAACCCTAGAGGAGTGACTTGAGCTGCCCACACAGCTTTAGAGAACTGAAATTCAATGAGATGAGTGAGATGAGAGAGAAAGGGGCAGGGGCAGGGTTTGGGGGTTGGGGGGAAGGGGTGTGGTGGTGCAGAAAATGGGAGGGAAGAGAGAGGAAGCCATCTTTAGTGAGAGGGGACATCTTTAGTGGCATTTTTAAAAATCAAATTCTATCTTGCTGTAAAGCAAGGTATCAAATAAGGATCCTACCAACCGAAATTTTCCCTGTGCTTTCATCTGGGTGTTTAATGAAATACTTCCAATCCAAAAGCCTCTGTAATATTATTCCTTCAGTATGACGCTTCACAAATGACTGAACTGCAGAGATAAGTGAAGCTTTCTGAACCCTTCTGGACATTTCCAGCCTGGGGAAAATTACATCAGAATAACACAACAGCAAAAGGTGCTCAAGTAACACACAACAGCTCTGCTAAACCCTACACATGGTGGCTGCTTTGTTTAACTCTAACAGCACTTCAGTTGTGTGTTGCCAACTAATGCAGGGCAACCCTAAAGCCAAAGATGCTAAAGGAAATGGCTTCTTGCAAAGCTGTGCCAGACCCTTTCAAAAGATAGCGAGGAATGTAGCAAAAGTGATCAAAGGCGAAAGAGCCTGCCAGGCTTTATTTACCCTCTACTCTCTGTCTGTTGGGGATTGACATTTTTTATATTTTTATTTCTTTTTTAAAAACAATAGCTGAGACAAATGTGTCTAGACTGATGGTAGAGCAAATGTGACATTAATTATGGATTCCTACACAGTGGCTCAATGTCTGTGGGCAGTTGCCAGTTCCCAGGGATACAAAAATTGCCAGGCTGCCTAACTGGAAATAGCTGCTTATCTTAGCATGGTCACATCTCTGAGCGTGACTGGTATCAGATGCTTCAGAAAAGGTTGCTGGTACACTGAAGTGGAAAACTGTAGGGTAGCAGCACTGGAAAGGTGATGCTGCAGTTCTAGCAAAAGGTGTTAATGAAGAGGAGCTTTCAAGATTTGTTCTCTCAGCTCTACAGGAGATACTTCAGATCGAGTCACATGCCAGGTGAAAGTTAAGTTAGTTGAAGAAAGTTTTGTGCAAATGTGGTAAAGCCGTTTCTGCACCCCAGCCTGGTGCACTTAGTGGTACCCCTCAGCCTGCTCTCACAGGGTTGACTTGCTGAGTCGTATCCACACAACGATGGGTACCCAGGAAGCAGGCAATAGTGCAGATCTTTTACAACAGTGTTAAAACATCTTCCTTGCTGGGAACATCTTCCACCCAGGGAAGACTTCTATATTATTCTGGTTCTGTTACATTGGTGGCTCCAAATAAATGTGTTACCAGCTAATAAACTCATGCCTTTCCCATCTCAGTTGCTTCCAGCTGATAGCTCTGATATTCCAGCGAAAAATCCCATTATTAACACTAAATTGAAATCCTTGCATTTTGCTCTGTTGGATATCATCCTGTTCCTGCTTTTCTCACCCCCAGGACATCAGTTCTCACTTCTCAACACCCCAGTCCTTCTCTTTGTGTCATCAGCAAATCTCAACAGTCTTCTGTGCTAAAGTGACTAATGACCATATTAAATGTTTGTTGTTAAAAAATGGTTAATGACAAGCATAATTCTTGCAAAAAACTGATCTAGGAACCTCTTTCCAGCAAAATACGTCATTTCTTTCCTCACATACATTTTTGTTCTCTGTTGAGATAATTCCTTATACATCTTCCAGTTAATTCACATTTGATCACTGACGGGCTACCACTTACATTCTAGTGTCTCGTGGGGCTTTGGCGGGCAGAGCAAGATCTAAATGCACTATAATAACAGAGCAATGTCACTTAGTGTACGACATACTGCTGACCAGACCCTGCTCAGTTTATACATGGAAATGTGTATTGTTCTAGTGCCCCAGACTGGGTTGTCAGCTTCTGCACAAGTTTATAGGTAATGTCTTTAGCAAGACAAGTACTTTTTAATATTTAGGCCCGTGGCTGAACCTAAAAAAAAATTTAAAACTACAAAAAACCAAAAGTAGGCAAAATGGGTTTGTGTTTTAATAAAACCCCAGCAGTATAATTTTTAGATCTTGCCAATGACACAGCCCGCTATTTGTTTGTCCATATTAAAAACTTCCTGGCTTTATTTTTAATTAAAAATAGCTCTGACTGGCAGAAGTGCTGAAGGCTGTAACCTCTGGTTATCCACAAAACTAGAATAACAAGGGCAATAGGGCAACCTCTCCTCACCCTGCCTCTTCACGCTGTCTCTGTTCTCCCAGAGGGTCTATCTCTTCCACTCAGTCTAGGGTTGTTTTGCTCAGTCTAACACCAAAACTGTGGTGCTGAATTTCCTGTAGGGGTGCCAGGGACAAAACCAGAGTCAATGTGTAGCCGCAAAAAAATCTCTTTAAATTTATGTCTCAGAAAAATGACTCAGGCTGGCTGAAGAAGCCAATTCATACAGATAACTGCACTCTATAGCATTCAGGCTAGAGTGAAAGAGGTGCATGAGAACTCCTGCCCTGTTATTAAAAAAGCAATTTCCCTGAATTGTCCCTGAATTCAGTTCTCCACTGCCTTGAGTGATCTGCTGCTGAAAGTGCAGCAGTCAGCACCGCTGGTGCCAGAACCACAGGCGCTAGGGACTGCTAGAACATCGCGCGTTCCCTCTGGAAGCAACGCATGTCCCAAAATTTTTAGTTCCCTGCTTTTTTTGAGGGGTGTGAATATGGAGGCACTGAGAGTAGAGTGGGTGGGGATGGATCGTATGCTTATCTGCTGCACCTGATCCATCAAGAGTCTCAGCCAAATTGTTATGGCATGTATGTAGAAAGCTTTAACGCTCCGTTCAGTGGCAAAGAGGCAATGAGCACAGTTGCATGTAGTGTGGCTGTGTCCTCCTCCTGAGTTGAATGAATGCTTTGGGCATGTTTTAACTCTTTTCACTTGTGCAAGGCAAGTAGAAAGAGCTGGAAAACAAGATCTCCAAGAGCATGACACTGGAAATGACACCTCCTGTGGTCTGTATCACCGCCACCTTAGCCTCCACTTAACAGCTAGCGACCAATGAACTTTCAGCTTCCTCAGCAATGTCACATCCCCATGTATGAACTGATGCTGCTGATGTTTGCATGAAGACACCAGACTGTGAGTAGCAGGTCAGGGTAGTGACTCCCAGCAGAGAGGCACAGCGGGCAGTTGGGAACAACTGCACCTGGACCCATCACTGCCAATTCCACTAGTGCTGTTGAACTCCTGCCTCACCATGCTACCCCCTTTTTCAAGTGGTTTGGCTTTCAAAACAGAACATATTTATTCAAATCAACTTCCTGATACTGGGAGGGTGAAAAAATTCACCTTTTAACTCAAACCTTGCCAATGAAATGTTTCCTTTCTCCAAAAAGCAAGCAGTCCTTGAAAGAACTGCCTCCAGCAAAGATATATCCTGAAGAGAAACTTTTACAGATACGATACACAGAGGAAACTGAAAAGTGCCTGAAACTGTGTATCAGGAAGGGATTTCCAAGGGGCGATGCAAAATGAGGGCTTATTCTACCCACATCAGTCCAAGGGCCGTTTCCATACCTGCCAAAATAAGTGACCCCACATGGGAAGAGCAGCAGAAGCAGAGATAAGGGAAGAGGAGTCTGCAGATAACGCTGGATCATTTGTTCCCAGCATGTTCCCATTCATGGTTCTTGTTTCCCTCAAAACACACAGAGAAAATTAAGAGGTACATCCTTCCTTTGACAGGTCGATGGTGTACAGGCACTAAGCCTTAAAAAATTAAAAGCATTTATTTCATTAATAAACAGGCAAACATGTCTGGTACTGTAGGATCTATCAGCCTGGATAGAGTAAGATTTACCAAGTATTGTCAATGAAAGAGTCTGAATGACATTTTGGGATTCCTAAGCCACCAAGTCCCCCTAAGCTTTTTTTCCACATTTGGACTGGCTGACACCTTTGACATTGTCCACATTTCAAATAATCATTAAAAAAAATCTGTAAAAAGTATCTATTTTCCTTTAAATCTTGGACTGAGAAAAATTACTTTTTTTCAGCTGGGTCCATAAGTGACAACAATGTATTGATTACAGAAAATAATTAACTCTTTGTTGTTCCCACTATGCATAGTTGTACTAGTTTAAGTAAACTTCTTCAGCTTGCGCCAGTAATCAAATCCTGAACACCAGCGCACAACAGGAGACCAGGGACTTTCGACAGTCTATGTTTAAGTAGGTGGCATTGTCCCATGGATAACTCCTTAGGGAAGGAGCTGGCGACATGCTCTAGACATTCTATGTTCTTCTACTTGCCTGATTAATGTCTCTCTGCTCCCTCAACCTTAAAAGAGCATTGAGTACTTAAGCACTGCTGACAGAATGTAGTACAGAAAAACTAACCAACCCTGATTATTTGGGAAATTCTAAAACAGAAGTGATATACGATATCAGTACATAGGCATGGACTTTTAGCTTTCAAGAATGCCCCAAAAGAGTAAAGCTCTATAAAGTCATTGACTAGGGGATGCTTGAAAGGGAATTAAAGAAAATTATTTTCTTCTTTTTCCTTTGATTTTTTAACCATTTTTTTCCAGCCTTTTTAAATTTTCTAGTAATTTTCCTGGGTTTGTTCATTCTTTTTTATTATTGTTGAATAATGCCTATGTGTTGGGTTGACTTGTTTTCTTTTGTTTTGTTTTTCTCTTTCTAGTATTTTTGAGCTGAATTGGTCACTTCTCATGGGGAGTGCTGATCTTTCCCTGTCCTCAGTGTTACACGAAATGGCTAACAGACTACTGAAAATTAACATTTTTCCTATCTTTTTTCATAATTGGACTTTTGGAACAGAAAATCCCTTAACATAAGTAGGATACAACCTCAGAACAGTTTTTTTGTATTGTACTGAAACTTGATTTCTTCAAGTAGCCTAGTCTGAGGCTGTTGCAATGAATTATATGTTCCCAGCATCCAAAGATTTTGAATGATCACTGCCAAATGCCTGGAGTTACTATTAAAAGTAAGTTTTGACTACTCCTTACCCTATAAATGACTGTTTCTGATACACAATGGGCTCATACTTGGCAGGAGCAACACACGAGCAACAAATGTACAAGACATTCATGAAATATACATGTTGCCTGTGAAAACACAGGCCAAGATACAAAAGACAAGAGAAAGGGAAGATGGGAATATTTTACAGGTCATGAGAAGAAAGAGAAAAGGCAATACACCACAAAATGAACCTGTCAAATGGGGAGTTGCAGGGGAGGAAGATATGTAAGCCTGTGTGCAGGATCTCACCAACATCAATGGGGTATTCATGGCTGTGGTAGTGCAAACCCCCTGACTGCTGGCACAGAGCTGGCACAAAAGACAGGGCTCTGCAGAAGCCACCCCATAGACATAAAGTGCCACCCCCCAGGGCTCTCTGACGCCTCACAGTCTGGACTCCATTAGCTGCCTCCTGCCAGTGCAGGCTGAAAGTGACCTCAGCTCACACTGACCAGGGTTTAAATAGAGCCCTGCTGTAGGACCGTGTTGAGTTGGTTCTCCTCGGAGCAGCAGGCAGTGCAGTCGGGAACTCTCCCCTCAGATTGGGATGCCAGTCGAGGAGACTTCCTGGGACTGCCCTCGGATTAGGACACTGTCCAAGTGTATCTCCCTGGTATTAAGTGACCCTCACCCTGGAGTTGGTGAGTGACCCTCTTGGTATCTCTAGGTGGGAGACTATCCCTTTATATGAGTGAGGTGTGAACCCTGTGGTTTGTCTTCCTTAGAGTGTGTTCTTCAGTGCTCAGGAATCTGTTGTGTAGGAATAATTCCCAAGTGACATCCGAACCTGTCATTAATTTGGTCAGTCAGAGTGCCGAGCGAAATTCCATTGCAATAATTCCACATTTTTTGGAGAGCTGCTGCTGTCTGTTTTGTGTGTGCCTCTGTGACAATGGCGCAGGCTCAAGTCCCACTGAGACCCCTGGAGACATCTCCCATTACCTTTTGTGGTGCTGCATCCCTGGTCCCTCTCTTTCTGCCCCTGCCTTGCAGCTCTTGCCCCAGACCTTCTTTGCTGACCCTTTGCTGAGCTAATTCAGCTCATTAAACTGACAAAAGATGCAGCCAAAAAACCCCAAAACAAAACAAAAAAAACATAGACGTGCACTATTCCCTGCCATTTAACAGAGTTCACTCAGCTCATTTAGGGGTCAGACTCCCTGTAGAGCCAGCCCAGACTGCAGGACCCTGGTCTTCAGCTCTCCAAAGAATTCCCACCCCAACACCTTCCAGAAACCTGCCTGTGGTTGTTTTTTGCCAAGAAAGGTTGGAGCAGGTAATATTTGAGGTCCCTTCTGATCTGGTGTTCTATGTAAAGTGAGCAACTACATCCCATCTGCTCTTGGGCATGGTTCCCGTTCTCTGCGAGCTCCCACCTTGCAACTGGGCCCTACTGGGATCAGGCCAGAAGCATGCTGGGGAAAACTCATGCAATATAACAGCAGAGACAACAGAGAGGCTGCATCTGAAAATGCTCTTTGCCATTGTTTAACCTATCAGCATAGGCAAGGACGTGGTGTCTCTAGTCAAAAAACAGCCCTAATAGCAGCAGCAGCAGCATAAAGACATGGATCAACAAAAGTAGTCAGACCCAAAATTGCTCTGTGTTCCCCACTCACATTTTGCTTCAGAGCCCCTCTTAACACGATGCCTTGAATCAGCAAGGTCTTTATCCCAGGGTGGAGTAACCAGTCTTCATTGATTTCCTTTCACTGTTGAGAGTTTTGTTCCTTCCCTCCAGCTCCTCTTCTCTGTCTCAGATGACAACTCTGTCATATAAACATTTCCCAAACACTCCCAGCATGCGGATCTCAATTTGTCACTTCTTCAGAACAGGGCTCAGGACTCATTTTTAACACATA
>NW_010428378.1:3320-9262 GCF_000710305.1 Buceros rhinoceros silvestris | reverse complement strand
AATCTTTGTCCGTGAAGCCAAGCCATGAATGAATGAAAATATTACAGCAGATGCAAATCTTGTTGGAAAAGGGAAACTGGAAATAGAGTGTGTTGAGGCACGTGCATTTATTTTATCCAAAGCCAAAACTCAGACTCATAGAATCATTTAGGTAGGAAAGGACCCTTAAGATCACCAAGTCCAACTCTAAACCTAACACTGCCAAGTCTACCACTGAACCATGCCACTAAGTGCCACATCTACAGGTTTTAGTGACTGTACATTTGGAACGGATTATTCAGATTATTTTAAAGACATTTATAGACTACCTGTTGCAGCTAAGTGAAAAAGCTGTTTGAAATGGTGCTTTGAACACTACCTAGCAATACACTACATACGGAAAAAGAAATAAACTGTATACGCAACAACGAATACATCTGATTTCTTTAATTAGCTGAAAGACAGTAAGGTGTGGCAGTTTAACACACACCATAAAATAATGAAGTTTAAAATTTCATAACAACTTGTCAAACACCGAAAATCTAATATCTCAAATCCCCAGTTCACATATGAATGAATGCTGACTGAAGGCAGAGAAATACTTCAGCTAATGCTATGTTGTAATAGACTGTGTAATAATATCATCTGCAGGGTTTAAGTTTCTAAAAAGAGTCTAAAATCTCTTTGCTAAATTTCCTAGTTTAATGTTAGAAATGCTTTTCCAACCACTGAAGTGATTGCTAAAATACAGTCTAAAACACACAGCGCTGGCATATTTCTTCACATCACACTATAGAGGAGTAAAAATTGGTGATTAAACACAAAAAAGGATAATGGCAGAATAACAAAAAGTGTTCTTAACCTGCAGGATTTAGCAGGGGATTGATGCTTCTTTTTTATAGGGAGAAATATAAATGAGTAAACAATGAACTCTTCAGTGACTGCAACCAATCACTAACTGGATTTTTGTTCTCAACCAACAGAGAGAAATTTTACAATATGTTGTAATAACTTTTCAGTTGCTCAGTGATGATTCAGAGGGAAAAAGACTATATGTAACTACTCCAGATTTATAAAAATACACTTGCTGTAAGAGATGTCTATTTTCAGAGCTGTGATCAGTCCATCAAGACTTTTTTTTTATACAGGTGTATAATTCTATTTTTACACAATACTTTTCTTCATCCAAACAAACATTGGACCAGACTTTTCTCTTTACCTTTTTTTTTTTTTTAATTGATACATTCTAACTGCCTAAGGTAAATAATCAAGTACAAAACCAGACTCATTGGGATGTGAACTTCCAATCAACTCACAAGGTCTGGCTAGGAGGAAGTATCACACCATAAAATATTTCATGTGTTAGAAAGTAGTTTGTTTCATGTGTGAATGAAATCCAGAGTTTTAGATTGTATTTGAAGCAAATTAATCAGAAACAGGCAGGCATGGCTGCAGGGTTTTACATTGTTGTAACACTCACAAGTTTAAACTGAAATGTGGGTATTTTCAGACTATGATTCAAGAAACAAATAAACCACCCTAATATTCCAACAGTGAAAATACATTTTCAACTGTATTGTCTAAGTTTCCTGCCCCCCCATGCAGCACTACATTTAGATAAAGTGATCGTTATCAAAATTACAGTAACACCTTGCCATGTTTCATGATGCCAGAAAATTATTATATGAAGGATGATCCATGTGCTAATGAGAATAAATTAAATGAGTGGGAAAGGTAGATTTATTTTACAAAGGGCTGGAGGTTTTACCACAAAATGTGTTACCTTCACTGTGTCATTCTCCTGTGAACCACATAGTTACTGAACAAAGTGCTCCAAGTATCATTAGTGCACAATGACTGAACAACATGGTTACCGCTCCTACTGTGATACAGAGCATCAGTAAAACAAAATCTAACAAGGAGGGTAATAAGGAAAGGCTGGTAGGAAAACCTGTGTGCTGTGGAATGGTAAAGATTGTGTCAGTAGTTGAAAGGGTGTAGGACTGTGCAAAGACAGTGTATCTGGCAGAAGAGGAAAATTATTCTTATTTATGAATAAAAAATCATCTGAATGAGAAAAAACCTACAAATAGGAGATATTAGAGACAATACTTTGAATTCAGAAACATAACTAATTAAAACTTTAGTTTATAAAAAGAATGGGTATCGATAAGCCTTTTAAAGCATCACTACAAGGAATGTAAAGAGAATCTCATCTATATTTATATACCAAAATAAATGAAAACTTTGTATTATTTATACTGAGTTTCCCTTCAAGATTAAGTTTTAAACAAATGTAGAAAAGTTGGTGGTATAATTTTATCAGAAGAAAATTCCAACCAAAACAATAAAAACACAAACCATTTTTAAAAGCCTTGATGCCATAATTAGCATATATTTTAAGGGCAGGTTCATGATTCTAACAATTATAATAACAAACCACTACCCCTATTTCTCTTCCTTTCACAGTATCCAGAAGGTAAGATGTTTACCCTCCAGTGCTGGATCAATAGCTGTTAATGTTAGTGGACATGTGACATAGGAACTGACAGAAAAGACAGAAAAGTACATTTCTGGCACAGGTCCTTCCATCAAGCTAGTCAGCAAACTGCCCCTGCAGCAAACATCACGCTTCCACAGCTGCAACAGTCCCTTGGTTTACCGGTATGCCACAGGACAACAAAATTCTGTCCAGTGCAGAGTCCAGTGCAACATGAATTTTATCTCATCTGCTTATTCAATGACTCTGGATTATTTTAGAGATTTTGTACTAGTTCGTAACTCATTTAAATTAATGCTGGCCTTTTCACCATTTGTCACAGTCCAGTTCTAAACCAGCTTCTCCTCACACCATTTTTTCCCCTTCAGCTTTTCATAGAAGAGATCTGTTCTGATCATCCTTAGTTCTCACCACTTTATGCCACTGTCCATAAATAGCAATTTCTCCAGGGCACACACTTTGGGCCATAGCTCTAGTGGCCGTAAATCTCCATGCTTCCTTTAACTTGAGTGTAACTACTGAGATTTAAGTCTGCTCAGAGTGTGTGTATACAAATTTCGTTGCTCTTTAAATACCACCCAAGAGCACACGTCTCTATCCGTGTAAATTTGTGGCAACAGTTAATTGCTGAGAACTCAAATTTTAAACAGATGTCTGCTTTATTAGAAGTAAAACAAGCTGTCTGAAATATCTATCAGCTGAGCTGACTGTTCATGCCATGAAGTGACTTTTACAACACAAGGGAGAATTTTCACATAAAAAATATACACAGCACCTTAGCCATATAATATCAAAGAAATGGCACTTATTAATATATCACTCTGATATAGCTTTTTTTTTGTTTGAAATAGATTAGAATATGCAAAATGGATTAAATATGATTGAGACTGGTTTTTTTCTAACAGAGAACTTTAATTCCAATTAAAAAAAAAAAAAAAGCCCCCAGCCATTAGTTTTTAGGATGTAACTGCTTCTGGTAAATATCACAGATACTGGAATTGCATCCACACCTGGAGAAATCTAGAATTTTTTCCTTCAGACTTTCCAGAGACATAGAAAAACCTGAATTCTTTGGATGTCAGTGTATGTAGGACAGTTTAAGAGAACTGCAATTCAGCTAACAACCCTCTACAGCGCTGCTTAAGGAGCACAGAGGAATGAAGAAGCAATATTAAAATAGGCTTGTCCGTAATTTGAGAGGTGTAAAATAAATTATTAAGACTGTCTTTCTTATATATCAATACATGTCCTATCAGATTATATCCTTAAAAGAGCTACATACAGCTGGGGAATACAATCAACCTGCCAAAGAGACAAGCTACCATATTAGGAAGCCTAATTTGAGAATTAGAGCTATAAATAGTTAAAGAAATGGAGAAAGGTTGTTTAAATGCCAAGAACTAAGGAAGAGAAGATTCTCTGCGTAAGTAATGGTATAATAGATAATAAGACAGATGCACAGATGTTACAGAAGACCAATGAAAATGAACTGTAATTGCCATGGTGACTTTTCTGCACTATAGGGAGGATCTTTCTTCCACTAAAGTCTTGCTTTAGTACCTCCAGAACCAAAACTTAAAATGGTATAAATTGATTTTATTCCGTTTGCCTTTTCATTTTGAGACTTTAGCTTAAGCTGCCTTTAAGGACCTATTTCTCCTTGGAAACACTGAGGTTTCCCAATGGCCTGCATGGCTGACCAAAAGCATTTAGAAGTAAGTACCCTGGAATATTGTTGTCTTACATATTGTTATCCTATATTGAGTGTCATATTTTAACTGATGTAATAATTTTCCAGGGAATGTATGCTAGCTTGCCTGTTACTAGGACTGCCTTTCTGCATGATTACATTAGTTTATGCCAAGAGGCACTTCTATGAATTCAGGTAGAAAGGAGAATTGCTGTTCAAGACAGTCCCATCATTTTAAAGCCACTTATCAAGAGCCAAAGACAGAAGTCTGGCTGCCATTTCCTTCTGACTGTAAAACTGGCTCAACAAGAGCTGGAAAAGCTTCAGAAAAGCAAAGGAGAGCAAACAACTTACAAGGCATCTGTCTTGGGTAAAAACATTTTAAATAGGTACTGAAAATTCAGACTGAAGTTCTAAATGTAAAACAAGTAAAATAAGTCCCCTTATTTAGATAGGATCATGAGCTAAAGAGACTTAAAACAGGTATGTAAACCAGTGCTTCAAAATATGCATGAATTTGAAGATTCAAAAAACCCCCAGGTTTTTGATAATTTCATTGAAATAAGGCATTCTATAAATCCATATAAATTTCAATAAACTCTATTGTGGCAGTTTGGTAAAACCTGCTCTTTTGGATTAACCCCCATAGCAGCAAGGCCCTACACAGCCTCTTGCTCTCTTCTCCACCATGGGATGAGGGAGAGAATCAGAAGGGAAAAATTGTAGATTGAGATAAAGTCCTCTTTAATAGGTAAAGCAAAACGTGTACATAGAAGCAAAGCAAAATAAGGAATTCCCTCTCTAATTCCTGTCAGTGGGTATATCTGGGAACGCAGGGCTCCATCACACGTAATGGTTACTTGGCAAGACAAGCACCATGAATCTGAACATCCTCCCTTTTTCCTTCTTCCTCCAGCTTTTATAGCTCAGCACAGCATCATATGGTGTGGGATGTCACTTTGGTCAGTCAGGGTCAGCTGTCCCAGCTGTGTCTCTTCCCAAACTCTTGTGCACCCTCAGCCCACTCAGTGGCTGGGCAGAGTGCAAGACAGAGGCGGCCTTGACATTAAGGACTGCTCTGCAATAGATAAAACATCAATGTGTTATCAAGACTGATTTGGTCACAAATCCAAAATACAGCATCACATGAGCTACTGTGAAGAAAATCAACTCTATTCCAGCCAAAACCAGTAAAACTGTATAGAATATCTAGGAAGCATAAGTACATTTGTAAACCCAATCTCTTCAACCCAGAAATGAACGCTACAACCTTGGAAAGATTGTGGATTTGTCCAGAATAAAATATATTTCAAATCTTCAAAAAGTTTTCATAAAAGCAGAATTGTCACTTTTGACCCAGCTGTTTCAATTCCCATGGTTTTGGATATTTTGCTCCACTTGCTAATGAAATTGATTTTTTTAAAAAACAATCCTCTTTGCTACAAAGGCTGCAGAGAACCTATGGGTACCTGAGGTCTGTCAAATAAAAAGGACAGGAATAGCCAGGAATGTACAGAAAATTAGGCCTGCTCTGCCATGAGGCAAAAAATCCCTCTAGAGTCATTAGCCTTAAAGATAGGAGAGTGAAGTATTTCAAACAGGACTTGCAGAACCTCTACAATGTAAATATTTTTTAAAGTTATATTTCAGTGGTTGAGCAGTGTGCTGTGGGAATGGACTGATGCTGCTTGTGGAATAAATACTGAGAATGATTTCTGGGCTCAGAAGTACCATGGTGTCAGCAGTTTGGCTGAGGTTGAGCCAAGTAACCGA
>NW_010428378.1:0-3224 GCF_000710305.1 Buceros rhinoceros silvestris | reverse complement strand
TAACGATAATACCTTCCCCTATTCCAGCAGAAATAGGGGAAGGGGGAAAAGAATTCGTGAGACCTCTAATATGCTTTTTTGGAAAACTGAAACAAACTTTAATAACACTACAAACAAATATATATTAAATACAAAAAGAAAACCAGTAAGATATTGAGCGTTTTTTAGGAAATGGAAAGGAGAGAGTTAAAACCGTAGGACGGAAAGTAAAACCGTGGCAGTTCAAAGATGGCGATGGCCTATGGCAGCAGTACAAAGAAAACCCGCAACAGTCAAAACGCCACGGCACCATGTGGGGAAAACCAGACCAACACGATTTTTACCAGTCTGTCGTGGATTGAAGTGAAGCAAAAGCGCTGTCGGCGAAAGGCAGCAGGGAGCTCCCGGACGTGTAGGGTAGACAGGCTCTGAAAGCGTCAGGTTCCGCAGTGGCGGTGGCGAGGGGGGTTTTCCCGGCTGGTCCCAGCGGCAGCGGCTCACCGAAACTGCGGGGACGCAAAATAGTCCTGGGGCGAGAAACAGCGAAAAGCAGCGTCGACGGTGAGGCAGGAACTGGCAGCTGGAAGGCAGAGCCAAGCAGGCAGGTCCAGGGGCAGGGGCTGTCCGGAGTCCAGAAGGGTCGTGTGGCTGCTCGCACAGTACAGAAGAGTCGTGTGGCTGCTCACGCTGGCGTCCGGTGTCGAAAAGGGACGGGGCTGCCCACGTGGCTGGTTCTTAAAGGGCCGGCACCCGGAAAACGGAAACGGAAAGAAACCCACCAGAACTTTTAACCAATGAAGAATGGAGCTGCAGCTGATGTCACATGGCAGGGAATACAATTGGTTAGTTAAAGCAAGCTCCCCTAAAAAGGAGATCTTTTGCCAACCCATTACACATGGCAGTTGCTAGCTTGAACTTGTCTTTTTCTCACACAAAGCGCCTCTCTGTTGACATTATGAATTTTTAGAAAGAAGTCCCTTAGTTCTTCGGTTCATGATGAACGTTTTTTTGTCACAGAGCCATCTATCTTAACAGCCCTAACCGACTTAATTGGAAGAACACTTTACCATTGGTGAAAATGCAATATGTTTTTTTAATCCAAAGCAAAGCTGATCAAAACTGAGATTGTCAGTCTTTTTATTTGTATTTAACATCCCATACAATTACAAGAAATTCAATAGCTGTACAAAACTCAGATTCATTTAAATGAGTTCTAAGAATTACATAGTATTATTCACCACAGACTTGAAGTTAACACATGCTGCATAAAACCTCTTTTTCTTCCTTCTTGTTTCCCTTCCTCTGATTTTGGTTATTATTCATTTAAAAGAGCAGAACCATAACTATGATTGTATTTGCTGAGTCCACTGTAAGAGAAAACCTCCTGGGAGCAGGCACATATGAAACATCATGTATTAAACATATCAAACTGAAGGGCAGGAGACTCAGTTTTGCAAGCATCCATAGTCATGAGTTCTGGTACAGAGAAGTTGCCTTTCATATCACCAGAGAGGCATAGCCCCACTGCTGCACGAACAAAGAAGCAGAGTTTACAGAAGCAGGGAATTGCCTTGATTGGACTGGTTGGAACAGCTATCGCCTATCTCTTCTGCGAAATTTTAAAAAACCAAAAACCAAAAACCAAACAAAAAACCACCAAACCCAGGACTATCATTATGATGTAATGCTATGGCAATACCTTAATATAACATGCATTGGACAAGCAAATTAACATGGCACAAGCCACTGTAATTCAGATCTTTTTCACATTTTCATTGTTTGACCTACTAGTAAAATGGACGTTTCTCAGTAAAGATTACTGGATGTTGTTTCCATTAACGATAGGCGGTTTGTGTACTTTCCAAGAACTGCTACATAATTTGGATAGTGACAAGTCCCAACATCTTTCACTTACTTGTGTTTAAACCTGATTGTGCAGGCAGCATGTAAAATTATTCTGATAACAAAAGGATGCAGCTCAGAAACTGGGAATGGGAGAATGCTCTCCCAGATAAAGAAATACAGGGTCTTTAGTTAATATCCTAAATCTAAAGAATCCTCCTCCGTGCCTGAAGGAGTACATCCTCCATGTAACCCTCACTCCTCCTGAACAGTCTCCGGAACATCCCCATGGATGTATGCTGCTATTGCTACTACAGTTTCTGCTCTTAGGTTATTTCTGTGTTAGTCTTACATAGGAGGTCCATTTAAAATGTCCCATCCCAACTAGACTCATTGGAGTGTCACAGAACAAACAGCAGCCATCTGTCTGGACCAAAAGCCCTCTTCCTATCACAGCAATGGAGATAATTCTAAAAGTGAATAAATGCACTAGAAACTACTGCCCTACACAATCACCAGCTGCCATTACAAACTCCTACACACTAAACAGGTGCCGAGAATCCCAGCTCATAGCAGTAATTTGACAACTTAAAATGATTTTGGTTTTATGTAATCTAACTTTTTACAGTGTGTAAAATATTCTTCTTCCTCCCATCCTCAACACCAAGCCTCAACACACATGCAATTCTCCTGTTCATGCAATTCTGTGCTCACTTTCACAAGGGATATGTGCACTGCCTGATCTCCTGCTAGTTCACATTTCTGTTTGCATCAACATCACTAAGAGCACACAAACTCATTTTCAATTTATCCACTGAAATACTGAAGTTTACCAGAGGAAACATTTATAAGTGAGTGGGTGACACATAGAGCACAAACCCAGCTTCGCAGAATCACAGAATCATCTGGTTGGAGGAGACCTTTAAGATCATCAAGTCCAACCGTTCACCCAGCACAGCCAGGGTCCCTAAACCATGTCCCTCAGCACCAAATCCACACAGCTTTTAAACATTTCCAGAGATGAGGAGTCCACCACCCCCTTGAGCAGCCTGTTCCAGTGCTTCACAACCCTCTCTGTAAAGAAATTTTTCCTGATATTCAACCTACCCCCCCTGGAGCAGCCTGTTCCAGTGCTTCACAACCCTCTCTGTAAAGAAATTTTTCCTGATATTCAACCTAAATTTCCCCTGACACAACTTAAGGTCATTTCCTCTCCTTCTGTCATTCATAACATGGGAGAAGAGACCAACCCACCTCCCCACAACCTCCTTTCAGGTAGTTGTAGAGACCAATAAGGTCTCCTCTGAGCCTCCTCTTCTCCAGGCTAAACAATCCCAGTTCCCTCAGCTGCTCCCAGTAAGATAAGTTCTCTAAACCCTTCACCGGCTTCATTGCTCTTCTCT
>NW_010428377.1:6741-22929 GCF_000710305.1 Buceros rhinoceros silvestris | reverse complement strand
CTGTCACCTGCCCTCCGGCGCCAGGTGCCTCCTGTTTGCATCTCCTGCTGCAGCAGCATTGCCCCTTAGTGCTACCCCTCGGGACTAGGAAAGCGTTTGTTCTTAGTTCTCTCTTAATGTGGTTCAAGTCATGGAAGAAAGATGAGGAAGGTCCTCGTGTCCAACCAGTTTTTCAGGACCGTGAGTGTTACGCTGCAGTTTGAGACCCAGTGCGGCAACCCTGGTGTCAGCGGGTGTGCTTCAGCCAAAATCTATTATCGCTGGGGAATGCACTTCTCTTTTTTAGACTCTTGCTCTGGTTTCTTTTAGTGATTGTCTCCAGCTCTGGGAGAAAGGCAGGTAATGTCATACTGCGTCTCACTGGCTTCAGCACTGTCTTCTTGAGGCTCGTCTGTATTAACGCAGCGGTAACCACTCAATCTCTGGAACTGATTTGCCTTCTGTGAGTCACCAAATGTCAACGCTGCGCTTCAACCTATTCAGTATAAAGGCTGACTATTAGGAGGAGGGAGGGGGTACTCATGCATTTCGTTGTAGTACAATTAAAGAGCTCATCTTCTGGGAGAGGAAGTGTGGTACCTCAACTTCTAATTGAAGCTGTTTCATTAACCAGGTACGGGCTAGATGTACCAATTAGGGTAAAGAGTTGTGTCAGGTCCTGCATATTATAATTAGTCATGGCACTAGGGGCCTGTTGGTGTGTTGTTAAAAGGTTTTTTTATTGAAAACATTTCAAATTTCTGCTTTCTTACTTTCAAATTTTTCTGAAGCCAAGTGTACTTTTTTTATTTTGACTTGGGAATTGAGTCAAACGTTATTTGAGATATGACTTTGCTGGTAATCTTAGTGCGAGGCATATTTATTCCTGGTGCTTCTGGAATTTAAGGGAAAATCTCACAGTTCTGAAGTCAAAGACCTATGGGGGGGCTGCAAAAGCCCTAAGATCTGCTACGTAAATCACTTCATTAAGTATATTTCTGAAGGCTTGAAGATCTACTTCCTTAAAAAAAAGTTATATTTGTCAATAACATCCTGTAATGAGTTTCAGTTAATAATATCAAACTTATTTTTAAAAACACACATTTCAAATGGGCATCTATTCAAGAACCTCATTCTGCATTTTAGGTTTTTCAGTAAAAGTTTGTAAACCAAACTTGTTAGAAAAATGCAAAATTTCATCACCTGAAGATGGATTTGTATCTACAGCTCTGCGAAAACCTGAGTTGAAAATACACCACAATCATCCTCAAGTATCTAAAAATTCGGCCAGTCGTATTCTTACAAGGAAATTGTCTTTAGGAAGAAAAAAGATTCCGGTTGTTTGGTTCCAGTTGTGTGTAGGTGTTGTTTTTGCTTAGCTGTAAAGTGACCTTACCTACTCTTTGCTTCTTGTTTCTTATTACAGCATCTTAAATGTATATGCAAAATTGCATCCATGTTTTATTTGCTCTTCAAGACTTTATTTTCTGTCCCGGGGGGTGTAAAAACTGCTGTTCCATCATCTGCCTTAGCCAGAATAGACACTTCTCCAGTCTCCACCTGATTTGTGGCTTCTGCCTGGCCCTCGCGTGACAATTAGGAAGTTACCGTCTTCCCTGTCTTCAGCCACTTCGTAAACCACAGGAAGGCTGGAAGCAGCCCTGGTTTTCATTTCCTGTTTCTTTCATGGCCATGTTTACGAGTTCAGGGAGCTGCTTCTAGATCTGCTTATCAAGCTAAACAAGCAGATATTCAAACTAAGTATTTTGGTGGATATTTGAAAATTGTGTGTAGGATAAAGTTGTTAATATGCAGAGGAGCGAAGTGTGGACCTGACAAAAAGCAGGCTGTAGAGCTCTGGAGTTAGCGTGCGGAGTAAGGCTGAACTTTGAACCTGAAGGATCGCCAAATTAATGGCAGGCAGCTTTCTACAAATAGATGTAAAGATGAATGAAGCCTCAGTTAGAAATAGATACCAGGGAGAAGCATTTTTATATTGATATTCTATACCTTAGAGTCCATTGTGGTTGAGGACTGTTGCTCTGCTTTAAAAGGTAGAGGTTCCCTGGAACTCGCTATTTCCATGGGATAGTTTATACCAAACTTGCTGAAGTGAATTGTCAGAGAGACAAAGTCAGCATCTTAAAAAATTGTTGGCTGAAGATCTGTTTGTTATCCTGAAGAACTCTGTATTCTTGGGCTGCATCTCTGTTATTGGACATACTTAAAATGCTGTGCACGTGTCACTTGCTGCATTTTATTTACCGCAGTTTTTCATACTAGGAAAATGTTCAAACTATTAAAAGATATTTTGATTGTTTTATGCTTTCTATTCATATCTCGTTAGTTTATTAGGTGAAAGCATTGCTTCCGTGGCTTGTTAACAGTTAATGTTTAGAAGTGGAACACAACTTGGTATTTGAAAAAACATTCATCCAAGTGCAAGCTGCATTTGACATTCATAACCATGGAGTACATCAGGATATGAATTGAGTCACTTCATTCCTACGCAGTCCATAATTTTAAAGCTATGTAGCTACCAAGAAAGATGTAAAATGTATGCAATTCCTGTGAACTCTACACCAAGACTGGGGTTTGCAACAGCAGACTTTTATATCGAGTCTGTGCACAAGTTAAGGAGAGAATCTTTTTAATTTTTGTCTACTTGTTCCATTGATGTTTAAGCACTGATTCTATGTAGAAATGTCAGTGACTTCTTAATATTTTTTTAAATGAGAAACATGTTACTGAGTTATAAGCCAAAAAAGGAAGTAAGAATGTGGGGATATTTTCCTCTAAGAATCCGTTTCTACACCTCTGAAACAACTAAATCTCCCATGTCCTTTTAATTTGGAAAACTATTCTACCAACTGTTGTAATTCTTTTTCGTAGCTTGTGGAAGATGAAGTTTGTTTTGGGAATTCATCCTAATGCACTGGCATATTCCATGACTACATTAGGTGCTGGAATGATGAACAGTATCTTCAATTTCTACTACGTTAAGCTTTTCCTAAACCGATACAAAATTTCAGAAGTCGCATTTCATCAAGCACAGGTATTGTACCATAGAATATTTTGATTCCGTGTTGTGCTATGCGTCTGTGTTACTATAACAGAGTAATTTTTTTTACTTAAGAATTATTTTTGTGTGCTTTGCAAGTAGGTGTACAGTAAATTAATTTTAAATTTCATTAATACATAAGCACTTCAAGGTACACATAAAGCACATCATTTACAGTCTTTAGACTAAAAATCTCCAGAATTTAATAGCTGGAGAGATTTTTACCTTTGATAGCTTGAAGTAATGTTCTAAACTAATCTTGCAGCTCAGCTCTGTAAGTATGTTTGACATTAGTGCTTTCCTATGGACTGTTTAAGTACTTAAATGCTGCCTTTATTCTGCAAGTTATTATCCACATGAGCAACTCCGGTTGTAAATGGTGTCCTGAAAGTAATGGATCAGCTCATGTTTTGAATTACTTGCTGTGTGAATAATACCTGCCTTTGCAAGATGAAAGCCCAGATATATAAGCTTTTGAAAGAGTGAAGTCTTAGACAGGGGTTTAGTTCATGTGTAGTTGGGCACTTGCCTACCTTACTTGTCTTTCAAAATTACTATAAACCACTAAGTACCTTTAAGAATTTGTTCTGGAGTCCGGTTTGACCTGAGAAGCTTTCATCTGTCTTTATTCTTCGAATGTTTGTTTATTTTAAATAAATGCGTGTATTACATACGTGTTTGTGTAACCTCTGCAGAAAAATCTCAGTAATGATAAATTCTGTTGTGTTTCTTACCCGTTTGTTGCAGGTTGTATTTATGATATGGAATGCCATTAATGATCCTCTTTTTGGGTATATTCAAGATAACTCCAAATTCGTGTGCTGCTCAAGACGCCAGTTTTCAATTTTATATGGAGCTCCATTATATGCGTTAGCCTTTTTGCTTCCTTGGTTTCCTTGGAAACATTATGAGGAAGGTGACTGGCTAAGTGGACTTCACCTCATTGTTGCATTATGTGCTTTTGATGGTTTGCTTACCTTTGTGCTTCTAGCACAGTGCGCACTCTTTGCAGAAATTTCAACCAGACATGAAAGTAGGCTTCAGCTTATTAAATATAACCAGGTAGCAACATTAATCGGATCTACAAGCATTCTCTTTTGTGGACTCGTATCAGATAACATGGAAAATTTTGCCTGTTTTCAGGCTTTCGCTGTTTTGGTCGCAGCATTAGCAACAGCTTGTATGTGTTACACGGGTAAATATAGTACTAGTCAATATGAGCAGAGAGAAATCTGTATGGAGAAGACTAATCTGGAAGACGATACTGGAGCTCTCTCCTGGTCCTCTGTCATTTCATTGACCACACAGATCATGACAGAGAAAAACTTTTTATTTTTTGTAACTATGAACTTCTTCCAAGTCTTCCACCTAGCCTTCTGCAACAATTTTCTGATGATCTTTGCAGACCACCTAATTCCTAAGGATGTCCTTTCTTCCTCAGTAAGAAGTATCATGTATGGAGCAGGTTTTATTTGTCCTCAGGTAGGCAGTTACACTTTTTTATTTCAAAATATGAGAACATGGTGTTTTACTCGTTTTCATTAGTTTAAGGTATCCATTTACGTTGTTTGTTGAAAAAGTGCGATATCTGGCATAAGCCGTTCGTACCAATGCTTTAAAAGAAGAAAGTGCCTCTATGTGCAGGCTAACCAAATGTAAGGGTAGGGAAGGGAGAACAGATGGGCAGGCTGGTGGAGTATCTGCTTACAAGAACGTGAGATGTGAGTATGCAACAAGTGAATGGTTTGTGTCCTACAGGGGTTGTTATACCTATGTAGAAAGGAATGAAAAACATGGGCAAGATACAATGTTTTTAAACCCCAATCCACGGAATTTGGAATTCCCTTCTCCTTGGTTTTGTTTTGTAATACACGATTAAAGAGTAATCTCTTTCAGGAAGTTTCTGAGATAAACGGCACAAAACATCAGAAACATTATTAGGTGTTAAAAACATTGTCAAAATATGTGGTGTCTCAGTCATGGGAACCAGACAAAACTTTGAATAGCTGGTTTTGGAGAATAATACATTCCTAATTGTTTTGTTGTTTGTTGTCTTGGACTGCTACATTTACTGGGTACAGAGAAAGGTGCTTTAAAGATCCCAGTCAAAGATGGGGGAGGAGTAATGAACTGGAAAAGAGAACGAGACCCCAAATGAGTAATGTGTGAGAACAAGAAAAGCAGCAAAAAAATGTCCCACAGAACATAAACATGTTTGTCCACAGTGAATAAAATAATTCTCCCGTTCCTTTTCTTCTAACTTCTTTCACTAGGTCTTTTAACACCTCCACTGTGTTTACATGTTGGATACTCAAAATCTGAGTGTCCTGACTTTCATCATAGGTGCTGATAGTGTTCAGAATTTCTGAAGATCAGGCTGTTAATGTCCATTAAATTATACTAATATGTAAAAAAGATACACGGAACTGCAACTGGAATTCACAGCTCAATTTCAGTCACAGTTTTGGATTTTGCATATAAAAGATGCAAATCCTGAACCTATCTTCTCTGTCCCATAACTCCTCAATAGCTCTCATTTCAACTTCTATCCTAACTGCAGGTTTAATATTTTTTTTTTTTTTTTCTGTAGCTCAGTTAACTGATGAACTTTGGAAATAAATCAGAAACTACAGAAGTTAGGAGAGCTTAAATAATTTTGCACTCAATATATAGCAGTCACTTTTGTTGGTAAAATCAGTGTGACAGTGTGAAACGAACGATCTTTCAGAAAATGCATCTCTCTCTGCTCCCCAGAGACTCTTTGTCTAGAAGGTCACTGAACCGTAGAGAGTTTGCTGTGACCTTATTTTCCTCAGGTTTTGTCCCTTTGAGTTCAAGACATAATAAGAGAATTCTCTGGTGGCAATGTCCTGAACTTCACTTACTGGAAAAGCACCCAGCCCATGTAAAAGAAAGCCCTTTCTGTGGCTGTAGTAAACTAGAATTCAGCTTCTGACTTAGGTTCCTCTTGGTAGTGGGTGTGAAGAATAAAACCTGCCTACGAGGGAAACCTTGTTGCTGAAGCATAGGCAAACAAATTTGCATCATTGTTAGAATTTTTCTTAGAAACATGCAGGTAATAGGGAATTTTCTAAATCACAAGTACTTCCTGAGACAGGGTCATTTCTCAATTATAGAGAGACAAGATCAGGGGTTTTGCAGTAACAGGCATTACATAATCCCTTACCGTTGCACTTTTCTGCAAAATGCCTGAGAACAGCCCGGGGGAGGAGAATGTTTAAGCTTCTTACAACCAGATTGTTTCCTCTTACCAGCTTTCCACATTTACTTCACTTCTGTGATCAGAAAACTTGAGCTTCTTTACAACAGCAGATCTTTGAGTGTAGCGTACTGGTTTTACTAGTTATGTTAACGCATTTAAATGCAGGAACAAATGTACGAAGAGAATTCTTCCCTGTTCCTCATTTGAATATTACCCTGTTCATCTCTACCACAGAAGGACGGAGAAAATGCCTATCTTTATAGTTTGTATCTTTTGAGGCAGTGATGAGGACACATGCGTGTAGGTGATGACATAGGCTCTAAAAAGAACATAACCCATTACAAAATTTAAATTGTAATTTAAAGTGGAAAGTGAGAAACTATATAGAAGAGCTTACACTTTGTTCATACTATAATCAGCACTCGATACCGTTTTTGTGAGTTTGCCTGTCACTAGCTTCTTGCGTGGATTACTGCTTGCTAAGATGGGTGGAATTAAAATGCAGCCATACACTTTGTCCACTGGCTGCTGCCTTTCTCTGCTTGCTAGTAAAGTCTCTAACTTGCTTAGGTCCGCTGTCTGGGTGAGCTTGCTTTACCAACTTAAAAGTCATACTCAATTTCTATAAACGTCAGTGAAAATAGTAATGAAAAAACAATTATTGAAAATATTATTGATCAGCAGTTAAAATTCAGAAGACAAGATGCTTGGTTCACAGTTAACATACTGCAGAGTTAATTATTTAAGGGATATCAAACATAAAGATAATGAGCATTAAAAATAGGTAAGTGATGTGGGAAACTGTCTTTTTCCAGGATGTAAGTAGGTTTCAGTGAAATGAAACCATTCTTGCTTGGTAGAGGTAGCATAGAATGAGCCAGTAGATAGTTCTCTCTGATTTCTATTCTTTTATTTGAATTTAATTTTTTAGAAAGTGTTGGGATTCTTTTTCTTTAATGGGTAGGAATGATTTATATTGGTCTGTGCTCTGTAACTGTCCTAATGCTGAGATATTCTATTATATATTTCAATAATATATGTGTATATGTTATCTTTCCAGTGCCTTGTTCTTCTCAGCCATGATTCGTTGAAGAAGTTTGGTTATTACAGAATCATCTTGTTTTCATTTTACTTTGAAGGAGTAGCTGCTGCTGTCATGTTTGTTCTAGGGCCAGAACACTATTATCTGCTGGCATTTTATCTCACAACAAACATGTAAGTAAATACCTTCCCTGTTCAAAATACGGCTTAAATAATTCTAACAGTATTGCTTTTAATAGCACAGAGACTTTGCCACTGCTTTTACGGTTTTCTTTTGGTTCTGTTTCTCTTGTCAGAAAAGTTGAAACCTCAATTACAACTTTTTTCAGCTTTCATTTCCTTCTGCTTCAGCTTTTAATTTCTGCTTTAAAAAAAAAATCCTTAAATATGAACAGTAATTAAGGTTTGCAGCCACATGCCTCCAGCCACTTACCTGCTTTAACAGGAGATTGAAAGGAAGCAGAATCTCTGCTCATCCACGTAGGTGCAGAAGATCTCGGTAGAGGAACTCTTCGGAGACTGTTTGCTAGGAAAGCTCAGACCTCATTTTGTGTTACGTGAACGCTTGTGTGTTGCGCTGCAGAACAGGTATCAGTAAGTCAAGTAACGGTTAGGTAACCAATACTGAGTCACATTTTTACTGGTCCTGGGCAAATATGCCAAGAAATAGTATGTTCACAGAAGTGGTACATTATAATATATGGAAAACCTTATTTAAAAATAAAGATCTATTTGTATCAGAATACTGTTAGAGCAGTTTGGGTTTATTTTTACATTTTCTGTTTCGTTGCTTTCTTTCTCCATGTTCTTTCCTATCATCCTCCTCTTAATTTTGGGGGGTTTTTTTCCGTTTTCATTCTTGTTTTTAGTATTTCAGTCACATGCTAGTGTAACACTGAATTGTGTGAACAGTAAATTGAATTTCATTACCTGCATACTTTAAATGATGAAGATATGTTTTGATTTCCTCAGGAAAAAATTCTAAGGTACCTAATGTCTGTATGTTTAAACTGTGTAGATATACATATATAGAAATGCATATAAAATCTTCTCAGTGTTCTAATTCTCCCTCTTTGAAGTCTGTCCTCCATGTAGCATTTCCAGTGATGCTCATGCCCTTTTCAGATTTCAAGAGGAAATTTTCAATTTTTCTTTCTCCTAAGGTGTTTCTTTCCTCCATGTCATTTTAAATAAAATTTATTGATAATCCCAAGGAAGTATTTACGATCTTTTGCACCACTGTCCAGGAAAAACAGCAACAACCCCCCCACACCTTTTAGGTTTGTATATTGACTTTGAATTCTCAATTAAGAATAGATCTAATAATGCTTTCAGAACTGCTCTTTGAATAGGTAAATCATGTTTTAAAGAATGTCTCAACTTCGTGTGTTTGCAGAAATACCAGTGTTGGGGTGTGTGTATTAGATTACGATTCCATTATGAAAGTGTAGATAAGAACTATGAACATTTTAAATATTTTGTCTTTCTTTAGGGTAATTGTGCAAGCTTCGTTTAGTTTGTTCAATTTGCCTCTGGCAGATATTGTGGATGCGGATTTAATAAAGCACAAGCGGAGGTATGTCAGTAAGTTTTTCTTTAAACACACTATCTGCCATGTTACATTTCTGTAAGTTAGATTATGTCAAAGTGACAGTAAATGATCTTGGATCCTTGACATAGAAGTACTTTCTGTAAAAGCAACTTAGCACAAGTAACGATAAGAACTTGAACAAAGTTTCTTGCGGTTACTTTGGTAGAGTAATTTAAACTGATTACTAGGTTGTTTCTAATTTTAATTACACTGTAGTATAAGCCAAATCCTTCCGGTTTTTATGTTTTTATTTTTGTTAGCTCAATTGAATTGCTTTGTAACCATATACATTTATTGTTATTTATGGAATTTTCTGAATAAGTCCTTTCTAACATGGAAGAGGTAAAGAAAGGGTACAAAGTTTTGCCTATGCTACTTAAAGGGGAAATTTCAAAGTCTAACAGGTTGCTGTAATCCTCTGAAATAAAAATTGATAAGACCTGCCATCATGTAGCATATTACAACTCATGGATCTTTTGGATTTTTATCAAGGTGCAGATAAATTTCTGCTAGTTCCATTAATGTTTATACAAGTGCAGATTTAACCTCGGTCACTCCAGGACTTGCCCCTCAGGGGTGAGAGCTATTGCTTTCGTGGAGGAAGAAACGCCGCCTTTCCTGGCCTCATGCCAGTCTGAAGTTGTATATATACCCCAGAGGTTTATTACCTTTCACTTCCGAAGAAATTTAAATTTCATTATGATAACTGATCTGTTTGCTGTAATGTGTGAACTACAGGAGGCTAAGAATCGTGACAGTCAGCATTTGCATAGTTACATGATTTTAAAAATCACTACTGTAATTAATACTCTGTGTTTGTGTTTTGCGTTTGTTTGGGTTTTTTACCCTAAATGTTTTAGGTCGCCCCTCTCCTCTATGGTTTTTGGTACCAATGCTTTGTTTACCAAGCCTGCCCAATCTTTGGCTCCGATGCTTGTGGTTACATTACTAAATCAATTTGGATATGAGAACCTGAATGATAAAGTTGTTCAACCTGATCCAAGGTGAGTTCAAAGGGGATTCTTAAATGAAATAATCCTGTAATTTTTTTAAAAAGCAAATTAATCTGCAATTAGCTTGCATCAACTGCACTTCAAAAGTACAGGTGCTTTAGAACTCTATTCCGGTTGTTTTTATCTGTGTAGAAATAAAAAAGTTCTTTAAGGAATTGTTTATTAAAAAATACACATGAGGATATCTGCCTAATTTGGATAAACAAAGGATACATTTCATTAGTTGACTTATCTCCTATTGCAAAAAAAGAAACAAATGTTTGAGATCTCCTAATACCTTTCATTAAGATACATGTTGTCCTGGCTTCTGTGTTTCATCTCATAAACCTACTTCCTTAAATATATAATCCTAACAGGGGTGCATTTAAGATATATTTCTGTTTGAGAGAAAGCAGTAGAATCACTGGAGGGAGGGAGTTTGCCTTCAAGTAGGAGTATAATTTTGGCTTCAATAGTACTTACCATTCTAATGCTAATGATTTCATTGCAGTCCCTGGAGACTTTAATAGCAGCGTAAAGTTGCGGTTGCTAGTTAGCACACTGGAAATACACGGGCTTTATAAAAACAAATTAACAGGGAGTCAGTACACTGAAAGGGTCATTGGCTGCTTATTTATGACCAGCAAGAGGAAGTGGCAGGACTAAAAGGCAAAAATCAGTCTGGATTTGCTTAAGAGAGTACCATGAATATCCTGAGAAGTGCATCGCTCTCCTAAATTTTGAATAGACACCTTAAAAATTACATAGAAGACAATTGTATATGAAATTTTGTGGCAATAGACCTTGAAGGAGAAAGGACTGTTTATGTGTCACCTAAGGCTTGGAGAATGTTTCATACTTGAGGAACTTTCTAAAAAAACGTGTGAGGAAAAGCATGACAGAAAAGGTGGTCTTTGGAAAAGCATCCTGACACAAGCAAAGGCGGCTTAAGTTTGAGGCTATGTGCCTGAGCAGTTAATTTTATTTTAATGCATTCTGTAGCTAGCCAGCCACTGGGATGATGTGACGAGGACATGAACTTCATTATAATGTCAAATAAGATGAGTGATTTTAGCAGAAGAGTCGTAGGTTGAACTGGATGTGGATATGAGAGGGCTGAATATATTTGTCTTGATGATTCAGAGAAATTCATATTTGAAACATAAAAACTGCAGTTCTGATCCTTTTCAATCAGAGAAATGATCCCTTTGTGGATGGATTTTAAATCACAGCAGTTATAAATCTTTTTTCCCCAGTAAGTAGCCTCTGGTCTATAGCAACAATAAATTTATTGTATATAGAGTTGAAATACTTTGAATGCTCGATCTCTAAAACCTATGTTTTCATTTAAGTCATGCTGAAATTTGATTTATTTCACTAGGGAAAGGAACAGCATAAAGGTATAAAGCTGAGATCAGTCAATCAAAGAGCACCTGAAATATACTACATACTGGTCTTGTCCATCCCTTCAAAAATAATTTCTTAAATACGAAGCAGTCTGCATGTGTTTTCTCTGTATGTATTTGCAAATGTGCATGTCCTTCACTTTGCAAACGGACTCCAGCGTGGACATACAGACCACAAAGACCAGGCTACTCCAGATCGTAGTGAGTCAGTTTGCCCATGGCAATGTACGCAGACCATCGACTGAGCTAAAATTACTTATACATATTAAAACTTTCTCAGCTGATCTCAGACTTCGGCCATAGGCAGACAGCTGAAACGCTTCAGGACAAAGTTGTTTGGGGACAAACAGAAACTGAATACAGAAAATTGCTTAAAATATGCGCAGACTGTTTGGAAAAAAAAGATGTTTTCACACGTGTGAGTGATCTGTAATGAAATGTTATGACCTGTGCCAATACAATCTCAGTGGTGTCCTTCCTTCTTCTCCAAAGCTGACAATATCTATTAAGCATTGTGGAAAGCATTCGCTTTATTAGGTGTAGTGGTAGTGAACTGTGAAGATAGCACAGAGGACCCTTACTCGGCATTAATAAAATGTCTGGACTGTTTACTGGGAGAAGAGAGAAGATGCAGTCCAAAACCATAAACTATTTTCTAAATTATTTCTTTTTTTCTTGAACTGAAAGTTAAACCATAGCAATAATGGTGGAGCAGCTAATCCTGGAAACCATTTCCAGGCACATTAAGGACAATAAAATCATCAGTAGTAATCAGCATGGCTTCACCAAGGGGAAGGAAGTCATGCTTGACCAACTTGATAAACTTCTATAATTAAAACGACTAACCTGGTAGGCAAGGAGGAGCAGTGGATATTGTCTGCCTGGACTTCAGTGTGGTGTTTGACACTGTCCCGTAAGATCCTCACAGACAAGCCTTTGATACATGGGCTGGATGAGCAGACAGTGTGATGGGTTGAAAACTGAATGGCCAGGCCCAGAGGGTGGTGATCAGTGGCATGAAGTCTAGTTGGGAGGCCAGTAACTGGTAGCGTACCCTAGGGCCTGTACTGGTCCTATTTAACATCTTCATTAACGACGTGGATGAGGGGGCAGGATTTACCCTCAGGAAGTTTGGTGATGACACAAAAGTGGGAAGAGTGGCTAATACATCAGAGAGTCGTGCTGCCATCCAGAGGGATGTCCACAGGCTGGAGAAACGGGCTGGCAGAAGCCTCATGGTGTGACAAGGAGAACTGCAAAGTCTTATACCTGGGGAGAGACAGCCCCATGCACTAGTATGTGCTGGGGACCACCCAGGTGGAAAGCAGCTTCGCAGAAAAGGACGTGGGAGTTCTGGTGAACACCAAACTGAAGATGAGCGAGCAATGCACTCTTGCGGCAAAGGCAGTGAAGGTACTTGGGCTGCATTAGACAACGTAGTGCCAGTAGGTCAAAGGAGGTGATCCTTCCCCTCTGCTCAGCGTTGGTGAGGCCACACGAGGGGTGCTGTGTCCAGTTCTGGGCTCCACAGTACAAAAGAAATGTGGACATACGGAGAGAATCCCAACAAAAGACCACAGATGTTGTTAAGGGACTGGAACATCTCCCTGTGAGGAAGGGATGAGAGAAGGCTCAGGGTGATCTTCTTAATGTATGTAAATACCTCAAGGAAGGGTGCAAAAATGATGGATTTAGGCTCTTCCCAGTGGGGCCCAGTGACAGGACCAGGAGCAATGGGCATAAATAAGAGGTTCCCTTTGAACAACAGGAAACATGTTTTTTTACCATGAGGGGAACCGAGCAGTGGAACAGGTTGCTCAGAGATACTGTGGACTCTCCATCCTTAGAAATATTTGAAAGCCCCCCAGACACAGTCCTGGGCAGCTGGCTCTGAGCAGGGGTTTGGACTCAAACATTCTGTGAACAAAGTTCTGTTATTTAACGATAGTGAAAGTATGGGAATGTTGCAGTTACAGGCAGCCAGTTGCTTTTATATACAGTCTGTCACATTCGTTTTCTTTCACAGTTATTGCACAGATCCTCTTACAAAGCAAAAATCTTAATAAGATATCTCTTACTATCTGTGTTTAGTTTTGGGGGTGTTTTGTACGTTCTGTGGAATGAATGGAGAAAAGTATTATCAGACCATCAGTGGTCTCCTTCCTCAGTAATGTCCAAATGTCTCCCGTATCTCTCCTTCAGCATCAGAAGTTTGAACATCCTTTTTTTGTATTCTCAGCAACTTTCTAGGCTTTTGCTGTAGTAAAACACATTTTCCAGCAATGAGTTTACAGCTGAAAATTATGGAAATGAGCTTTTGTTGTTCACGCTGATTTTTGTGCACTGTTGTCATTTCATTTCCTCATTCCTCATTTCTTGATGTATTGCTTACTCAAGACCACATGGAATGCTGCAAACTCTGGATGACTTTGACTTGCAAAAAAAAAAAATGTTCAGGGGAGCTTACATTCTCCCCCACTTCAGTTATCTTATACATTTGATAGCATTTTATTAATAGTGTACCTCCTTCAGAAGTGGGCTTCATAAATGGTCTGTCTTTTGTGCTCATCTTACGCTGTATTAAAAAAAAAAATCTATCTTTCAAAGCTGTCTGCTGGCAGTCTGTAAGATGGTACTACCTCACCTACACCTCCTCATCATTCCAGTGATTATAGTTTGGTTCTTCAGCTATGTGATGTTGTGACTCCTTGACATTCTCCATGATCAGGATATTTCATTACTGCTTCATTAGAGTACCAGAGCTCTGCTGAAGTAGCAACTGTTAAGTTGCCAGGTTTTAAGCTCTGTCTGTCTTTTGTTGCCATCATGCTGTTGATCAGTTCACACATACGTGTTCTCTGCCTCAGTAAAGACCACATTCTGGAACAGCTTATTAGGGCAACTGCCACGTTGTGAGTGGAATTATTACCCCAGAAGTCCTTTTGAGACAATACTTCATCATCATCTTGGGGGCTTCTGTTACAGTTGTATTTTGCAGGGCACCTAAGCTGCCAAGACCGCAAAGAGTTTTTATACCAAGAGTAAAATTCTAGAAGAAAGGAAAATTCAGTCCCCTTTTTCTTTCTTCTGTGAAGTATCAAAATACCTCCAGGTGGATGGTTAGGATTCATCCGAAATGAGAAGATGCTTATCACTGAACAGGGACCCCAGTACGGTATTAGACAGGCATTCCAAAGACCCAGACTGTCTCTTCCTGTGTACTGAAGCCTTTGAATGGACCATTAACTTCACCGACTTCCTGCTTAGCAGTACCAGTACGTACTTCTGCCTCACCTCTTGGTCACAGTGATGTCATCTTCCTTAGGAGCAATCCCGTATCTCCTGATTTTGCCTCTGGTATCATAACTCTGAAGCATGCCTTCTGCTGTGAACAGCGTATCTCTTCCAGAAGCTGTCTGTCTTTTCGGTGTGATAAGAGGTTGCCCTATATATTGCACACAATTCCGTAGGTGTTACACATGATTCTGGATACAGTACTATACACGTTATTCCATGTTCTTGGGAAGGGTGGTCACTGCACGTCAGTTAAGTGTTTTGTAGTGGAAGCTAGCTTAAGAGGTATTTTTTAATACCCTTAGAATTTGAGCAACAGCTTGCAGAATGGTTTGGCTTTGTGGTTTTTTGTTTTGGTTCATTATCATAGCAAAGCACTACCAGCCCCATGTGGCTTGGGGGGGTTTGGTTTGGGGTTGGCTCGTTTTGGGGTTTTTTCCCTATGGAACAGATACCCAGTTTAAAAGCTCCTTCTGCTGGGGAGTCACCGCAACTACACCGAACTGCTCCGGAGGGGGCTCTTCAACCCGGTCTTCAGAGTGAGGTTATGCGACAACAGCTCTTCGTTGTTCGTTGGAGGCACTTTACACTGTTAGTGCCTTCATACTGAATTACTTCACTACATCACATTCTATTCAGAGTGTTATTAATGCTGTTTAATGAAAGATTGTGTGTTTTATTCCTGCATATGCAAAAAATGTAGACATGGGAATTTCTAAAATTACTGGGTCAGCTGTTGAGATCTGAGCTCTGCTCTTGATTTGTCCCAGTCCCTTAATGAAATGTTTTCCCATTCCTTATTCTGTGCTATAGATGTTTTTCATAATTCCTGCAGTAACTTAAGGTCTTACAGTACCATAGGTAATGTTATTTTCTTAAACCAACACTGGTCCCGTGAAACCAAATCAGGCTTGTACCAGCATGAGTGATTTGGCAGATGTTCTTTCTTTCTTTGTCCTTCCTGAAGTCTGCGTATGAAGGTGGAATAATTTTAGCATGAAAACTGCCGTCCTCTTTAGTGTGCAGAGCAGGGCAAGAACAAGGCCTGTCACCCTGTTAACCGTGTCTTAGTCCTCTTATCTCTAGATTGGTAAGCGATGTGTCTGTGGTCTCCCTGCCGGTGCTGCTCACACCGGGACTGTTGGCAGGTGTGGCAGTGGTGAGCATGATGTGGGCCCTGGTTTACTTGTAGGTGGACTGAAAATGTAGTTGAATACAGGGCAGCAAACAACATCCAAACGGTAAATTATTGCCCCTGCCAATAAACATCAACTGTGGACCAGTGACCTGCTAGTAAATGCTTCCAGTCTTACATGCAATTGCCTAAGTGATTCACTTGTAAGCCTGTGGGGTTTTGTTCTCTTAGGCAGCATTAGCATGTTAGTGGAGGTGCGCTGGGATAGCTGTGTGCCTGTTTGTGCGAAGGAATAAACCTGGGCTCTGCTGGAGCTTGCAAGCTTTTTTTCCGTTAAAGGAATGAGAAACTCTTAGGTTTTATTCAGAAGCCTGCTTAAGCTAATTAGAGGGTTTTCCCACAGATTTCAGGTTTTTTGGCTCGTGTCCATAGCTGTTCTGTGAGCCTCCTATCTCATCCTTGAATG